>NC_081347.1:73667805-73780581 GCF_029784015.1 Lycium ferocissimum
ACCCGGATTTTAACCCGGGGCTTCATTATTATTTTTGGGGGGCGGAACCCCAAGGGATCACTATTATTATTATTACTAATATTATTATTATCATTATTATTATTATTAACATTATTATTATCATTATTATTACGGAAGTCAGTCCGGCGGACTATTTCATTAGTATGTCGGAGAAGCGACGGACCCGTTAGGTTGCATCCTTGCTTATTTAATGTGTGTTCATCGTATTATTTACTTAAGGTTGTTCTGGGACCCCGATATCGTTTATATTCTCCTCCAGGTCAGCAGTAATGAGCTTGATTGTGATTTCTTTTCTTCTAAATTGAGTAGTGATTGTTATTTGTAATCGCTTTACATACTCAGAAGCATACATGCATCACCTTCCTTCTGGGGCCGCGTTCACGTTTTCGTACCACGCGGTACACCCAAACGAAGAGAAGACTTGCTGTAAGTTGTCTCGCGGAATTGGCGAGCTCCACCCGGTTCGGAGGACGCGAGTCAAAGTGTTCGTGTCATGTTGTTAGCATATGTTAGAGACTTTGCAGTAAAGGTCCTGTGGATGGTGCGTCGGGAAGTGCGAATAACTTGTAAATGTTAAAAGAATGTGTATTTCCGATTAATGATTGTTGTTTGAAAAGTCCCATGTTTTAAGAAATTTTCGAAATGGCAGGTTTTATTACGCGAATGTCTAAGGGTTCGCCCGACTCCGAGGAGAGGTCGGTGCCCATCACACCTTTAGTAAGGTCGGGGGTGTGACAAGAGGATCCAGTGAGCCTAAATTTGATTGACTACCTGAACTTTCACCTTACTGGTGGGGGTTCGAATCCCCATATTGTTATCCCCTCCCCCATTTTAAAAAAAAAAAATTAAAAAAAAAGTATGAGTTCATAGTAGTTCATAGGGGTTCTGTGTGAGCACCCAATAATTTATGTATGGAACTTTCAAAACGATGATTGTGTAGTGATTTATTAACCTATTCACTCTTAATGAATGTTATGATTATTTTATACCTTCCGTTACATATTACATATAAAAGTTCTCCTAGAATATACATGTTCAAGACAGTTATAAAATAGTAAAAGGACAAACAGAAGTATAGAACATCTTTTCAGAATAACATTATTTATAAACAAAAAAAACAAAACACGAACAAAAATACGCGCGCAAATAATTAGATGATGAATGCAATATTTTATAACATTCTGTCCGAACATTCTGCTCTCAGATATTGCAATATTAGATGATCAATGCAAGTTGTGATGCATATGATGAATCAAGCCTATACGTGGTATGGATTCACGTGAATCCAATACCTTTTGTTTAAATTCTTTATTTACATTGAAAAATCCAAAAATTAGTTATAAAATTTTGAATATAAACTCAATTATTATTGTGTAATAATTTAAAGTCGTTGAAATTCATAAATTTTAAATTTTAGATCGTCTCAATATGTGGTTGGCAAGAGGTCAAGAAACATGCTTTTTTCTAACTTGTTTTAGACTGCATGGACTCCCATTTACTTGGTGCAGGACCATATAAATATATAATATGTTTTTTTTCTTTCCCTCTTAATAATGCAAGTTGACTGACTTTTCTCAATCAATTTCCTTACCCCTCAGCTTACGCAGTTCACCTGTCTTCTTGTTTTCTTGTCTTTATAAGGTTTGCTAATGTATTCCTCAATGTGAGAATGATGACATTTCTATAATGTGTAGCAGTGTAACATTTTCCTCAATAATTCATAAAAAATATTTTTATACCAAATAATTAATTTAATTTTAAACATTTCATTTTATCTAAATGAGAAACTTTTATAGCCATGTACATTTAACATGACATGTTTAAGACTAAAAGTTTCAAAAAAAATCATTTCCTTCTCAAATTTCATGTCAAATCAGACTATGTCATACAAACTAGAATAGAGGGACTACCATATAAGCAACATAGACATACATACAGGGGTGGAGGAGGTGTACAAGGGGGGAAAATATGGTAGTATGTAAATAGTGCAAAAATAATTCTTTTGCTTATATATAAGTTGTTGAATACTTGAATCCCCATGGCATAGGAATTTTTTTGAATCCCTTTGTTTGAAATTCAGATCTGCCCCATGCTCGTCTTACCTCTCTTGACTAAGATCTTCATCAAAGTCTTCACATCACTCGTCGGAGCTGTTTGATCTAAGTCCCTTTATAATCGGCTGAATATGTAACAAAATGTTTGGGATAACTTGATGAGAGGCGCAAGAGTGGTGAATAAAGTCTTAAAATGTGTCCACCCGGCACAATGAATCCATGGTAGTTCTGTGAACACCCATTAAGTATGAAGTCGCCAAACGGTGATAGTTTAAGGGGGTTTTAATCTAGTCACTCTATTTTTTTCCACTTGTACTGCCACCTGGAATTCTTGGCAGGAGCTTTTGGAGCGTGATGTTTTGCAAGTTATATTCCTCCTCCATGGGACACTTTAATATGAGTTCATAGTGTAGGATCAGAGTAAACACTCAATTGGCCGACTACCCTGAACTTTCACCTTATTGGTGGGGGGGTTCGAATCCCCACGTTATAATCCCCTCCGCCATTTTTAAAATAAAATAAAATATGAATTCATAGTAGTTCATAAGGGTTCTGTGTGAGTACCCAATAATTTATGTATGGAACTTTCAAAACGATGATTGTTTAGTGGTTTATTAACCTATTCACTCTTAATGAATGTTATGATTATTTTATATCTTCCGTCACATATAACATATAAAGTTCTCCTAGAATATATATGTTCAAGACAGTTATAAAATAGTGAAAGGAAAAACAGAAATATAGAACAACATCTTTTTAGAACAATATTATTTATAAACCAAAAAAAAAAAAAGCACGAACAAAAATACGCGCGCAAATTATTAGATGATCAATGCAATATTTTATAACATTCTGTCCGAACATTCTGCTCTCAGATATTGCAATATTAGATGATCAATGCAAGTTGTGATGCATATGATGAATCAAGCCTATACGTGGTATGGATTCACGTGAATCCAATACCTTTTGTTTAAATTCTAATTCTTTATTTACATTGAGAAATCCAAAAATTAGTTGTAAAGATTTGAATATAAACTCAATTATTATTGTGTAATAATTTAAAGTCGTAGAAATTCATAAATTTTAAATTTTAGATCCGTTTCTCAATATGTGGTTGACAAGAGGTCAAGAAACATGCTTTTTTCTAACTTGTTTTAGACTGCATGGACTCCCATTTACTTGGTGCTGGACCATATAAATATATAATATGTTTTTTTTCTTCCCTTCTTAATAATGCAAGTTGACTGACTTTTCTCAATCAATTTCCTTACCCCTCAGCTTACGCAATTCACCTGTCTTCTTGTTTTCTTGTCTTTATAAAGTTTGATAATGTATTCCTCAATGTGAGAATGATGGCATTTCTATAATGTGTAGCAGTGTAACATTTTCCTCAATAATTCATAAAAACTTATTTTTTATATCAAATAATTAATTTAATTTTAAACATTTCATTTTATGTAAATGAGAAACTTTTATAGCCATATACATATAACATGACATGTTTAAGACTAAAAGTTACAAAAAAATTCATTTCCTTCTCAAATTTCGTGTCAAAACAGACTATGTCATACAAACTAGAATAGATAGAATACCATATAAGCAACATAGACATACATACAGGGGTGGAGGAGGTGTACAAGGGGGGAAAATATGGTAGTATGTAAATAGTGCAAAAATAATTCTTTTTGCTTATATATAAGTTGTTGAATAATTGAATCCCCTTGGCATAGGAATTTTTTTGAATCCCTTTGTTTCAAATTCTTCCGCCATCGTTCGTGTTACCTCTCCAGACTAAGATCTTCATCAAAGTCTTCACATCACTCGTCGGAGCTGTTTGATCTAAGTCCCTTTATAATCGGTGAATATGTAACAAAATGTTTGGGATAACTTGATGAGCGCAAGAGTGGTGAATAAAGTCTTAAAATGTGTCCACCCGGCACAATGAATCCATGGTAGTTCTGTGAACACCCATTAAGTATGAAGTCGCCAAATGGTGATAGTTTAAGGGGGTTTTAATCTAGTCACTCAATTTTTTTCCACTTGTACTGCCACTTGGAATTCTTGGTAGGAGCTTTTGGAGGGTGATGTTTGCATGTTCTATTCCTCCTCCGTGGGGCACTTTAATATGAGTTCATAATGTAGGGATCCAATAGCTCAGTTGGTTGACTACCTGAATTTTCACCTTCCTGGTGGTTCGAATCCTCATGTTGTAATTAATCCCCTCCCCCATTTTTTTTTTTAAAATTAAAAAAAGAAAAAAAAAAAAAAAAAAAAAAGTTCATAGTAGTTCATAGGGGTTCTGTGTGAGCCCAATAATTTATGTATGGAACTTTCAAAATGATGATTGTTTAGTGGTTTATTAACCTATTCACTCTTAATGAGTGTTATGATTATTTTATATCTTCCGTTACATATTACATATAAAAGTTCTCCTGGAATATATACGTTCAAGACAGTTATAAAATAGTGAAAGGAAAAACAGAAGTATAGAACATCTTTTTAGAACAGTATTATTTATAAAAAATAAAAATAAAAAAAAATAAAAACACGAACAAAAATACGCGCGCAAATTGTTAGATGATGAATGCAATATTTTATAACATTCTGTCCGAACATTCTGGTCTCAGATATTGCAATATTAGATGATCAATGCAAGTTGTGATGCACATGGTCAGGGGCGGATCAAGCCTATATATGGTATGGATTCACGTGAATCCAATACCTTTTGTTTAAATTCTTTATTTACATTGAGAAATCCAAAAATTAGTTATAAAAATTTGAACGTAAACACGATTATTATTGTGTAATAATTTAAAGTCATAGAAATTCATAATTTTTAAATTTTAGATCCGTTCCTCAGTATGTGATTGGCAAGAGGTCAAGAAACATGCTTTTTCGAACTTGTTTTAGACTGCATGGACTCCCATTTACTTGGCGCTGGACCATATAAATATATAATATGTTTTTTTCTTTCCTTCTTAATAATGCAAGTTGAATGACTTTTCAATAATGCAAGTTGAATGACTTTTCTCAATCATTTTCCTTAACCCTCAGCTTACGCATTAATTCACCTGTCTTCTTGTGTTTCTTGTCTTTATATAGTTGGCCAATGTACTCCTCAATGTGAGAATGATGACATTTCAATAATGCGTAATACACCGCATAAAAGGTTGTGGAAATCAGTACAATCATTTAACTTTATTAGTACGTTCATAAAAGGATTTTTTTTTATTTTTTTTATTTTTTATGTATACCAAGAAAATAATTTCACTTTAAACATTTCACTTTACCTATAATGAGAAACTTTCATATTCATACATATGAAATGCTTAAGACTAAATCTTTCAAAAAGTTTCAATTCCTTCTCAAATTTCATGTCAAGTCGGACTATGTCAGACAAACTAGAACAGAAAGGAGTACACTATAAGAAACACAGACATACATACAAATTAAATGAAGAGTGAATAAGTTAAAATCCCTAAACTATTATCATTTTCATGAGTTTCATACCTAAATAATTAGATGTTCCCGTTAGGGGTGGAGGCAGAGGAGCGCAAGGGGGTTCAATTGAACCCCGGCCCCTTGGTTGAAAAAAAAATTATAGTACATGTAAATAGCGCAAAAATAATTCTTTTTTGCTTATATTCAAGTTGTTGAATTCCCTTGGCATAGGAATTGTTTAATTCTTCTTTGTTGAATTTTTTTAAAAAAAAACTCCTAGCTCTGCCAATGGGTCCTGTTACCTCCTCTCCAGACTAAGTTCTTCTTCAAAGTCTTCACTTCAGCCGTCAGAGTTTTTGGTCTAAGTCCCTTTAGATTAATAAAATTCAGCTGAATATGTTACATTGTTTAGGATAACTTGCTGAAAGGCGCAAGGGTGATGAAAAAAGTCTTAAAAACTAGTCACCTAGCACAATGAATTCCTGGTAGTTCTGTGAACACCCATTAAGTATGAAGTCGCAAACTGTGATAGTTTAGGGGGTTTTAATCTATTCACTCAATTTTTTCCACGTGTATTGCCACTTGGAATTCTTTGTAGGAGCTTTTGGAGCGTGATATTCATGTTACGTGTTATATTCCTCCTCCAAGGGGTACTTTAATATGAGTCACGGTAGTTCATGGGAGTTCTGTGAGCACCAAATAATTTATGTATGGAACTTGCAAAACGATGATAGCTGATTTAATTTATTAACCTATTCACTCTAAAATGAATGTTATGATTAGTATATCTCCTAAGCTACATATTACATATAAAAGTTTTCCTGGAATAACAGAAGTACAGAACACTTTTTTTAGAAGAATATTACTCCCTCTGTCCATTTAATATGAAGGTGTTTGACTGGGCACGAAATTTAAGAAATAAAAGAAAACTTTCGAACCTTGTGATCAGAACAAACCATAGAGATTTATTTGGCTAGAAATCATTTTATTAAGGGTAGAAAAGTAAATTTAAAGTTGAATTGTTACTAAATATAAAAAAGTTTCATTCCTTTTTGGACTGACAAAAAAAGAAAAAAGTATCATATAAATTGGGACGGAAGGGGTATTTATTTTTCTAAAATAACACAAAACACATATACACGCACGCAAACAAGTTTCTAGGGGAAAAGTTACAATAAGTAATAACGATGAACAACCATAGATTATAAATACAGGAAAAAGAGATCAAATACAATACATTCAAACATTTTATTATGTTATCAAAAAAATTTCATTTTAAGGACCATTTCATACGAAAGAAATTAATGTTTTGTACGTTTGATGTGAAGGTACATGTGGGGAATTCTTGCGTTTGCCGTGAAGACTTGGGAAATGCAATTGCTCTGTCAAGTCAACAACTAGAGAATTTTCAGCGTTTCAATTTTTAAATTAATTTTATTTAAAGCGATATGTCATTAAATTAATACTCCATCCGTTTCAATTTAGGTGAACCCATTTGACTAGACATGGAGTGTAAGAATGAGTAGAAGACTTTTAAATTTGTGGTGTTAAATGAGTCACATATATTTTGTATGGCTATAAATCATTACATAAAGGTAAATTGTTTAAATATAGAAAGAGACATTTTTTGCATTTAATTAATAAGAAAATAGGTTCACATAAATCAAGCTAGGATTATTATTTTGGAGAACATCATTCTTTACATATTTTTTAAAGCAAAAAAAGACCCTCTCGGGACGTTTGAAAACAGCCAAAAAAAAAAAAGAGTCTCATTTTTAGAATATAAGTTTTGTTTTAATTTGTGACAAAAGAAAGAAAATTTCCCAAAAAATACTCTCTTTATCTATTTTAGTTAGTTTCCAAGTTAAAGATTGTAATAAAAGAGTATCGAGTAACTGAGTATTTTTAATCTTGCTTTTTAAATTAGGAATAATATTTTTATTAATTAAATCAAAAATAGAACCAATAGTGTATTGTCATTTGGCAAAATTTCATCCAATCCACACAAAAAGCACATTTCATTTTGGGAAGGAATATTTCATTCGTTCTTCCCAAGATATTTTTTACACATGGGCATTTTGGGAAAGTTGACAAAGGGAAGACCTTCCACAAACCCTACACCTAGACACACTATAAATAGCTAAATATAGAAACCTAATGGACCCGAGACTAGAGAATCATCCTAAAAAACTAATCAGTCGTAGCCAAGAATATACAAAAACACCTAATAGACCATTTCTCCATTGTTATCTTCTTTGTTAAAACTCCACAGATCCCATCTTAAAATCACCCAATCCCAATTCCAATGTCATGTCTAAACCCGGAGGTGAAAGTCACAGTGATTTTCATTTGAGCTTTTTTTTTTTTTTTTTTTTTTTTTGATAATCAACGTTGGAGTACATTTTTATTCAAATAAAGGTTCATTCTCCTCTTTTCTTATTTTATTTATTTCTTGTCGTTGACGTGTTTTAATACCCTAACGTGTGCTATGTTGGGTTGGAATGTTAACTTATTCAGTGTCTGTTATTTATACTTCTTTTCCTTTTTAGTTTGTCTAAAAAGTATGTCATCTTTCTATAATTAGAAATAATTAAACTTTCGATTTCCTCTTTTACCCTTAATGAAATAATTTATAATCACACCAATTTCTAAAGTCTTCCTTCCTTTCTTAAATTTTGTGTCAAGCCAAACAATGCCACATAAATTGGGACGGAGGGAGTGGTTTTTTTTTTTTTTAAACACTAAGAAATAATTTAACTTTAAACATTACATTTTACCTTTAAAAGAAACTTTTATAGTCCTACATTTGTTATCACATGCTTAAATTTCGTGTCGAGTCGAGTCACACAATGTCATACAAATTGGAACTTAGGGAGTACATTTTTTCTTCCAATACAAGGCGATAGCTTTTCTCCTTTTTGTGACGTAATTTAAGTGAAGTCAAGTGGACATTCATTTTCTTTTCCAATATACTTTCCTCCTCATTTAATTAGACTATCAATCAACTAACCTTTTACTGCACCGGGCTGCCCTAATGATAGAACATATATCCTTTTCCATTTTTCTGTCTCTTTTTTTTTTCTAGGTATATTGGTGCTATATAATGGAGTAACTTTGGAAACTACTCAGATCAAGTTTCATATAAATCCCTTCAAAGCAGTGTGTTTCCAGTGCATAGTAACAGCATGGAGAAATACATTTTACTATTGATACATCTCTTTCTAGTCCAGTATTTCTCATTTTCTTTATCCGCTACTTCCTCAAATGAAACAGACCTACAAGCTCTACTAGCTTTCCAAAATTTTATTACAAGTCCTAGTCATTTTTTGGTCAAGAACTGGACCAAGAATACTTCTTTTTGCTCTTGGTTTGGTGTCACTTGTAGTACAAAAAGGCAAAGGATTCTAGCCTTGGGTCTTCCTAATTTGCAACTTCAAGGCACAATTTCCCCGTCTTTGGCCAATTTGTCCTTTCTCAGAGAGCTCAATCTGGAGAACAACTTCTTCCACAAAGATCCCTTATGGCCTTGGTCAGTTGTCTCGTTTGCGAGTGATTGATATTAGGAACAATCAGCTCCAAGGAAGTATTCCAACAAGTCTATTTCAACACCAGAGAATTCAAAAGATTTCATTGTCTTTGAATAAACTCAGTGGCGAAATGTGGAAAGGGCCATGGTATGTACCGGAACTTAGAGTCTTATACCTCAGGAACAATAGCCTCACGGGTATAATCCCTCCTTCGGTTGGAAATGCCACGAAAATGATGAACTTCATTTTGTCTGGGAATAGAATCGATGGCAACATTCCTATGGAGATCGGTAATCTTAGCCAACTTACAAATTTGTGGTTGCACGAAAATCAAATAACAGGTTCCATTCCTACAACACTGTTTAATATTTCGTCGCTTCTTGTCGCATCTCTTGCAAACAATAGCCTTTCTGGTCCTCTCTTGCTTGATGAAGGGAATATTTTGTCAAATCTGAAGTTTCTAAGTATATTTAACAACCAAATTTCTGGTTGCATTCCTTCCAACATATGCCAACTCACAAAGCTCAATTTTCTATCCATATCAATCAACAATATAACTGGAAAAATTCCCAAAAATATTGGCTGTTTATCCAAGCTTAAAGAGTTCTATATTGGTTATAATCCAATAAAAGGGACTATTCCCACTTCATTGGGCAATATTTCCACTCTGCGAAATCTTTATTGTAAAAGAAATCGCTTGGAGGGGCCAATTCCTCCAGAATTGGGGAAGCTATCAAATTTGAGGCAATTATCGTTTACCGATAATTATAATCTTATTGGTGAAATTCCAAAAGCTATTTTCAATATTTCTTCTTTGGAAATAATTGATTTTAGTTTCAACAACCTCTCGGGGAGAATTCCAGCCACTACAGGTCTTCATCTTCCTAACCTTAGGGAACTTTTTTTGGGAGAAAATCAGATCAAAGGGGAAATTCCATTGTTCATAACAAATGCTTCCAAGCTTGAGATACTGGATCTAGCAGGGAACTTTCTCACAGGAACTATTCCTACTAATCTGGGAAATCTTCGTGAGCTGCGTGGACTGTTCCTACATACCAATCAACTTACCAATGAACCAAGAGAGCATGAGTTGTTATTCTTGAATTCTTTGGCGAACTGTAGGATGTTGCGATATCTAGAAGTGGGTCACAATTCGTTGAATGGCGTTTTGCCCAATTCAATTGGGAATCTTTCATCTACTATTGAAATATTTCATATAGGAGATGCACACATCAATGGCCTTATTCCCACAAGTATAGGCAACATGAGCGGTCTAATTAGCCTAGGCTTTCAAGAAAACAATTTGACAGGGAGTATTCCTTCTGAGATTGGTAAGCTTAAACAACTCCAAGGGCTGTATCTACATAACAATAAATTGCAGGGACATATTCCAGAGGTGGTATGCCATTTATCTAATTTGGTTCAATTATATCTGAATGGTAATGAGCTCTTTGGTTTAATTCCAGTATGTATAGGAAATCTTAGCATGCTACAATATCTTCTGTTGGGTTCTAACAAATTTCCATCAAAGCTACCTCTAAGCCTTTGGAAAATGAGCGGTCTTCTCTATCTATACATGTCACAGAGTTATATAGTGGGAGAAGTACCACCGAATATTGGAGAACTAAAGGCCATTGTAGAAATAGATCTTTCTGTTAACCACTTTTCGGGGATGATACCAAGCAGTTTGGGGCACCTCCAAAACCTGAAGTATCTTAACCTATCCAACAATTCATTTTCAGGCCCAATTCCATTATCCTTTTCCAACTTGATAAGCTTGGAATTCTTGGATTTGTCTTTAAATACCTTGTCAGGTACTATTCCTAAGACATTGGAAAAACTCTCATACCTTAAAAGCATCAATGTCTCATTTAATAGTTTAAAAGGTGAAATACCCAATGGTGGTGTGTTTGCAAATTCCACTCTGCAATCATTTCTTGGGAACAAAGGTCTATGTGGAATGCACATATTGGAGGTTCCTGCTTGTGCTATCACTAATCCTGGACAACAATCAAAGTTTAAGGTGCTTCTGCTAAAAATTGTTACTCCGGTGGTTATTTCATCCTTTCTAATATTCTTGTTGGTCTCAATTTGGATAATGAAACGAAAGAAGAAAGGAAAGTCCAAAGATGTTGAAAAGGTTCCAGAGATCAAAACTTATCAATTGATTTCTTATCATCAGATTCAAATAGCAACAAATAATTTTGATGGATCAAATTTAATTGGTGTGGGAAGCTCTCAGAGGCACATTATCTAGCGGAACTATTGTGGCCATAAAGGTTCTAGATTTGGAAAATGAGAAAGTATGCCAGAGGTTTGATACAGAATGTGAAGTCATGAGAAATGTTCGACACACAAATCTTGTCTCAGTGATCACTACTTGCTCTAGCAAACACATAAGAGCCTTTGTTTTGCAATACATGCCCAATGGAAGTCTTGATACTTGGTTGTACAAAGAAGATCGCCACTTGATCCTTCTTCAAAGAGTCACCATAATGCTTGATGTGGCTGTGGCAATTGAGTATCTACATCATGGTAATGACACCCCGATAGTTCATTGTGACCTAAAGCCAACCAATGTTCTTTTGGATGAAGAAATGGCGGTACATGTTGGTGATTTTGGCATCTCTAAGATTTTAGCTGTAAGCAAGTCTATGGCACATACAGAGACATTAGGCACTCTTGGATATATTGCACGTGTACACTAGTCTCTTTCTATTTCCGGTATATATCCAAGACCTTTCTTTTTTATTTTCACAAAAAATCATATTTAAGCCCTTCAAAATTCTAGCAATAAATAAAAATCAACTTTAGCACTTAATTGTTGTTATATATCGGATGAATAATTCTTTCTCATTCTCGTTCTTTTAAGAATATGGCTCGGAGGGAATAGTATCCACTAGTGGTGATGTTTACAGCTATGGCATCATGCTAATGGAGGTTTTGGCAAAAAGAAGACCAACAGATGAAGAGATATTCAATGAAAATGTTGGCTTGAGGGAATGGATAAAGAAAGCATTTCCAAGAACTATGATGGAAGTTGTGGATGCCGATATTTTTCATGAGGAAAAACAAATCACTTCCAAAAGTGAGATCTGCATAATTTCCATGATTGAATTGGCTTTAGATTGCACAAAAGAAATGCCAAAATCAAGAATCACCATGAAAGATGTAGTCAAGAGGCTTAGCAAAATCAAGAAAACATATTTGGAAATGTAGAAGTTATCTGTTTCGGTGGTGTGCTTTCTGACCTACAAGTTAATATGTTGCTTTTCTTTTACATGGTTTCTTTAGTAATAAAGTCTAGCGTATAGTTACTACTTGGAGTCATGTATTGTTTATACTTCAGAGTGTTGTAGTTCCTTGTTTTGTGATTTCACATTTGAGTGGTTTAATTTGAAACTATTTACTTGTTTGATTGAGTATGGTTTGAGTGCTTGAATAAATCATAATTAAATTAATGAATATTATGAAGGTGTTTAGCTGCACTATTTTACTTTCTGTTTGCAAGCTTGGAAATATCTGTTTCATCTCTTTTTGCCTCTCTCTGTCCCGACCGGCACAGTGGCCCTGACGCGTACCCGAGCCGACCCCCCCCCCCCCCCCCCCGAGCACCACACATCATACTACTATTACCTTAACCTGTGCACATATAATCTCCATAAGACATGTCCACATATATATATATATAGCAAAAGAATAATGTACAAAATATCCATCGAGGGTCACATAATATCTGCTACCCACATACGAGTATCTACGAGCCTCTAGTCGAAATCGGGGTCATGAAGACGGAGACAGATCCCGCCATGCCCGAGTATGTACACAAAAGAATATATCAGAAACTGCACCTCCGGTCTATGAAAGTGCTCCTGCACAAGCTGATCTGATTCCTAGGAAGCTGGATCGTCTCCCTGTCTACCTGTGGGCATGAACACAGTGTCCAAGAAGAAAAATGTCACGACCCAACCCCGTAGGCCGTGACTAGTGTTCGAGCTGGACACTCATATACATATCTGTAGATATAGTTAACCCGAAATTAAACACAATATGGAAGCTTGCAAAGACAAGACGTTATCTCAGAACGTCACATTTGTATATATAGGTAACCTGTCTCCTGAGGAGTCACAACCAATCAAAAGATAACATAATACACGAGCCGACAAGGCTGTCATAACGTATGGGAACGTCCCAACTATATATACGCAAGCCGATAAGGCTGCCACTACATACAACATCTCAAAATATATACGCAAGCCGACAAGGCTGCCACTACGTACGGGAACATCCCAAAATAAGTCATATTGACACAGCTGAATAACATCTATATACAACCCACACATATGTCTACAGACCTTTAAGCGTATCGATAGTGAAATATGACGGGACAAGGCCCCGCCGTACCCTCGGATAAACACATATATACATCAAAAGGATGCCGTACCAAAAGTCTAGGCTCGAACAATGGAGCACTCCAAGAAACCGAGTAGAAGTCCTGGTGCGGAGGATTACCAAAGCGAGTATCCGCACTGCGGCATGAAACGCGACCCCCCCGAAGAAAGGGGTCGACGAGATATGTACTGAGTATATAAAGCATGAAATACAATAAGGAAGATCATAACTGAAGTAGAGATTCCAGGAGACAAGTATGATAATCAAGAAACCACTGTACCTATGCCTTATGAAATAAAATCATGCATAGCTATATCATATACCATATCCGGCCCATTATGGACTCGGTGAATAAGTCGTATACATGTATACCATGCCCGGCCCATCATGGGACTCGGTGCTATCATCATCACATCATCATATCATCATATCCTCATATCATCATTTATATATATATATATATATATATATATATATGTACGTACTCCCGGCCTCTACAGTGAGAGACTCGGTGAACAATGCGGTGAAACCGTGCACTAATACATACCCGGCCCGGGACTCGGTGAAAGATATTATGACAACATGCATGAGTAGAGTAGTGAGCAACCATATGCAACTAAATCATCATCTGAGACTCAATGGAATATGTAAAATGAACTAACACTCGAGTATCAAAGACGATAGTAATGTTAAGTACCCTCTGAACGTCACTATGGACTATATCAAATAGAGCCTCAGGAATCATAGACACGTATCAAGATAACATGAAATAACTTATGGAAGTCAAGCACATTAGCCATCCTAGTGTCTCTAAGAATAGGAGCTTATACATTCGTCATTTGTTCGTTTCATATGAATCATGCCAAAAGAAAGAAAGGATAGCTTTACATACCTTTAACGCTTATCCGCGACACAATACGTATACGCTGCCCAAAGTGTCTCAACCTATATTAAGACGTTAAGAACCACGGTTAAGCTTACGGAAGGTTCAAAACGTATTCCAACGTTAGTAGCTCATTTCTAGAAAATTAGGCGGCATTTCCCTTATATTCAAGCCGACTATAAAACAACCAAATCAACATCCATAACCACACGTTTAAGTACTACATCAAGACTAACCAAGACAAGATTCAAGGATACTCCGAACAACCTGCATAACATTCAGATCAGCCCACACACCACAACATTCATTAATAGTTAACCTAACGATTACGACGTATTCAAGTTATTCTTAATAATCTATAGTCATAACATTTCATCGAAACGATCTTATAACAGCCCAACCATTATAACAACACAATGTATAATCTTAACTATACTTAATCTTCTAATTCGGAAAGAATAACAACATGCCCAAAACAGTCCTTAATCACAACATAAAAAGATGCCCGATAATCTTACGAACATCTACGAATACACCAAGCAAACCATATACGCTTCTTATACGTTATCTCATACACTCCTTTCATCTCAATTCATGAATCATACCAGCAACCACACGACAACAACATCAATTCTTCATGCACAAGAAATCTACTTAGTTATCACAATAAGTTCTTAAAACAGCCCACAAAATAAATATAACTTCAACTTTAACCATTTACTTCCTTCACTTTCATCATATAATTCATGACAACAACAACCACAATGCTAATTAAAACTAATTCACCATTTCTGATTAGAACAGCCCCCTACACGGCTCAAACAACACCTCAACATTAACATATATGATTCCTTCACTTTTAACACATAATCCATAACATTAATTACAATAACAACAATCAAACCCAACCTAATTTGAACAACTCCAATTCTGTCCATTTCAACACCAACACTAATCATGAAATTTTCTTACTTCCAATTCCACTTAATACAAATTAATCTCTCCATTACAACATTATTAACTGTAATTTCATGACAAAGGAAGAAATCTTACCTCAATTTTTATTAGGGCAGACCCACACTAACTGTCACACCCT
Organism: Lycium ferocissimum; assembly: GCF_029784015.1. NCBI lineage: Eukaryota > Viridiplantae > Streptophyta > Magnoliopsida > Solanales > Solanaceae > Lycium > Lycium ferocissimum. The sequence continues at coordinate 73,683,220 of NC_081347.1, forward strand.
AATTTCTGTTAGGGTGTGATGGGCACCCGACCCTTAGGTAGGGCCGAGCGAACCCGCTGACTCACATAACACTCATACTCACGCTGACTCTCAAATCGTAATATAAATACATATCGAAAGTTTTCTAAAAAAAAAAATAACATGCTCTTTACCTTTCTCGATCCAAGAAAATCTGTAACATTTAAAAACATATAGAAATTATAATACAACGCAAAATGACATATCGGCTTACATAGCCGCTTACACAACTGACATCTTATACCCACGACATCGTTCGCAAAGTCTCTAACACGAACATGAATCCATATCATAATACTTTGACTCGGCGGTACTAAAGCGGAGCTCGCCAATCCCGCCGGGACATCTCCTACTAATATCTTCACTCACTGGGTGTACGCGCGCGCATGAAACGCGCCCCCGAAGGAAGGGGGTCGACGGAATAGGTGCGAGTATGTAAAGCATGAAATATAATAAGCGGGATTATACCGAAATAAAGAGTACGAAAAAAACCATAAAACTTGCCTTTAAAAACATATATCGTGTATGTCATTTCCATAAAATCATCAAGTATGCATATAACGTGCCCGCCCCCTCGTGAGGGACGCGGTGAATGAAATCATCGTATGCGCATACACATATACATATAACGTGCCCCGACCCTCTAGTAAGGGACGCGGTAGTAAAATCATATCATATGCATGTACATGTAACGTGCCCCGACCCCCCATGGAGGGACGCGGTAAAAGGGAATCATCAAGTGCCATCCTGGCCACCTCCCCCATATCATCATATCAAATAACGTGCCCCGGCCCCGCTAGCAAGGGATGCGGTAAATATACGTGCCCGTGCCCTCCATGGAGGGACGCGGTGAACAATGCAGAGAAACGTGCACGAATACATGCCCTGGCCCGGGACGCAGTGAAAGAGTGGCTGACTCGCACGAGCAGAGTAGTGAGAAACCATATGCACACAAATCATTTTCAAGACTCGATGAAATAATTAGGCGAACCATCATTTGCAAATCGGAACAATAGTTATCTCAAGTACCTTTCAGGCATCTCTCGGAATTTATTAAACCGGACTTAGAAATCATAGTTACATATCGCAGTCATATGCGTAACAGTCCTCATTTGAAATGCATAAAAATCATAATCCCAAAACTTATCAAATAAGTAGGAAATCCATATTCGGAAGCCAAGGTGAAAATAGTACTCAATTTTTCTTAAAAGTCATTAAGGATAGTCGTAACAAAGCCGTGGGCCCCACGGACGGGTACCGGCCCCATCCGGGCCCGACTACGAGAGATAGGGGAATGTTATGTCTTATGAAGTTACCTATTATGTTTTGGGGCGTTCCGAGCTCGTATGCAAAAGTTACGAGCGTTTGAAGTTCGGGACCTTTTAGTAGCAAAGTTCTTTATAAGCCTTTTGAAATTCAATCACTTGAAACATAAGAATGTAAATATCGAGAAACAAATAAGAATCATAAGCATACTCGGATTGCAAGAATAGAGTTACCTCGAGAAACGTGTCATAACTTACTTTCAACTAGGACATGCCAAAAGAAAGAAAGGTGAGCTTTACATACCTTAGCCGCTGCCTAAGCTAATCCAACCTTACGTCTCGACTCTCCAAGGTCTACACAACGTCAATAAATATCGAATATTAGTCATAAACATCAAGAATCCAATTTCACGCCATTACTTTTTCTACCGAAATTTCGGCAGCATTTCCCCTATAAATCGGGCATCCCCGAGAATTCCACTCGGCTAAATCAACAACAACCAAACCAACAAGCATGACAACGATATCCATAAGTGATTCAGAACGCATTCTAACATCAATAATTCCTTTCTACACAATTTGACGACATTCCATTTACATTCCAATAAACTACATACGTTCAAGTCAACATCGACATTCACATATTCGAATACTAATCCAAGATCATTTCATCAAGATTCAAAAATATTTCAAGTAATCCGCACAATATTCAAATCAGCCCGTCCAACATACAAGGCAACCCGAAGCCTCCAATTTCCATAAAAACAACAACAATACATTTTCTACCTTCCAATTCATAAACTCTATCGACAATTACATATGCTAACAACATTATTTCCATAAACTTCAAGTCAACATATTGAAATCACATTAGGCTCCAAATCAGCCCACACACTCATAACCTTTAATTAGATCATTAAAGCTTCATTCCACATCATAAAATTCACCACGACAATAACCAAATGCTAAACAAATTAGTTCTCCTCTTACTCCACAACACAATACACACTGCCAAAATCCAACATGCACGGCCAAACATCAATTCCAACATTTTATGAGTTTCATTCATTTTCTACACATTACAACAACACACAAACATGCTAAATTCAATTAGTTCATTTCTCCTTCACAACAATACACACCCACGGCCACCACACAATACACGGCTACACTCTATCATCCATATTTTCATAAATTTCATTCATTTCCACACTTCACAACATGCACAACCCATGCGTAACATATAGAAATAAAGATTAAATCTTACCTTTTCCATGTAGCTTCACCACTCGGCCAACTTGATTTTTCTTGCAAGAATAAAGAACTTGCTTGTTCTAACGACTATCCCACGTTAAAGAGCACCCTTCAATTGGTAGGAAAACTAGAAGGAATTATTTTTGGGATAAAGATTTTTTATCTTTCTTTTTCTCTTGCCATGGCCGAACACCTCCTTGTGTTGGCTCTCCCATTTTTTTCTTGAAAATTCTCGAGGTGAAGTGATGAAATAAGATGACCTTGTCACCTTTTATTCCACACAATAGCCAACCATGTGGCCATGGCCCACATAACCACATGGCCGGCCACATGGCTTCATATTTTTCATGAATTGGCCAACTTTATACAATTAACTTTTGGCCCCCAAGTTTGCATGGAATGTCCAACTTCCCAATAATTCACTTTTGGTCCCATATTTCATAAAATGTCTAACTTTTCATAATTCACTTTTAACCCCAAATTCCTTAATATTTCCATCCAACAAAATTCATAAGCAACTTATGTCTTGAGACAAAGTCGGAAAAATAGCCTTGTCTTTAACTTGTCGCCCTAGCTTGAAAATATTCCGACGTACAAAATGCGAGGTATAACACTAACGTGCACCTTTGAACTACTTTATCTTCTTCAACATGAACTCTAGCCTTGCTGCTCCTCTTTGAAGTGTTAGAACACTTTAGGAATTTAGTTTTTGCTATGAAAATCATCATCTTGCTCAAGGGCAGTCATGGCCGTGAGCTGCCATGACTGAGCTCCTCTCTCTCTAATTCACTTTGTGGATGAAGATAATGAATTATGAGTCATTAACTCATTTATATATGCTGCCCATATTGGTGACACATGTCCAGCCACAATGACATGTGTCCCACTCAACCAAGCACCAATCAAATTCAGTCACATTTTGTGGGGCCCACTTAGTGGTCTAATTAAGTTAATTAATCATAATTAATCACTAACCCCCACTTAATAATCTAATCATGGTTAATTAATCCCTAATCTCCACCAATATTTCTATACCAATTAAAATTTATAAGCAATTCGTGTACTAATTAAAATCGGGAATTAAAAGTCTCTATCTCATATCCCAAAATAATCTTGTCCTTAAACTTATCTCGATTAGCTTGAAAATATTCCAATGTACAAAAATACGGGATATAACAAAAAAAGACGTCAGTACGAGCAATGTACTGAGTATGTAAGGCATGCGTCACAAAATAACAAGGGAACAGGAAATAGAATAGACATAAAAGGATAACCTTAGGACTGCTTGCCTCTTGAGGCGGAGTCATGCATGCATACTCGTAAAATATCATCATGTCATGTATTGCTGCGGAACGTGCAGCCCGATCCGTATATCATCACATATCAATATATATATATATATTTGCTGCGGAACGAACGGCCCGATCCATTACCCATATAGCCCGCGTCCGAGACGACATCATAAGATACCAGCTGATCAGGTGGCTATGCGTCTATAGCGCCTCACCTTTCCCCATGTCCCCTATATACATATACATATCATATACATATATAATATGCGTAGCATGCATGAGAGCCCAAATAAAGGTGCACTTTATCGGAGTGACGTAAGGTCGTAAGCCTCCGAGTACATTATGGCATCATCACCGTTAGGTCTCGCTTTGAATGGTCCATGACATAAACTGAGGCCATATGTTATATAGCACAGTCAGACATAAGCTGAGGCCATATATTATATAGCACGCTCAGTCACATCATGAAATCATCTAGAATTTTAGGCTTGAAAATCTCTAGGATTGGAGTTATCGTGAGATTCTTCAGAGACTATAGACTTCTGGCATTTCTAGGAGTAAGAAAGATTATGGAGAAAACATAGGAATCATGCCTTGGAAGAAAAGGGGATAGCCTTACATACCTTTGTCGTTTAATTCTATCTCTTGCTCGTTCTCCTTTAATGCACGTGTTCTACCTTCAAGAGGATTTGTATCGACATTAGCTAAATAGTTATGGGAACGTGCTTACTAAAGCTAGAAAAAATTGGGCAGTATTTCGTTTTTTTATACGACTTCCTCCACATTCTAAATCAACTCCCAAACGTTCATAACAACAATCACAATATCATAAACAACAATCGTCATTCATCTATATTATTCACATTTCACGATTTCCTCTCAATTCTCCAAAATCATGATCATAGTTCACTATCATGTTTCTTCGCATATACTACTCATTCCATGTTCTACATACCATTTATAATCTGTTTATAATCATAACATACCCATACCCATGGTTCATTCCAACTACTTCTCAACAAGAGCACTATTCTTGCATTTATGACCCACTTCCTATATTCTTCTATAATCCAAGTGTTTCAGCTTTTCAACACTTCAAATAATATGAAAAGATCATGAAACTCACCTTAGATAGTGTAGAAACACGCCTTGAGTAGCAATGCTCTCCTTACACCAAAACCCTAGTTCACTTCTTTTGGGATTTCTTGACTTAGATGACTTTAATGTGTTTCACAATCTTGATTCTTGTTGGTTTGATGAAGTTGATCATCAATTTTCCTTGAATTCTTGTGGATGAAGTGTATGGAATATTCTAGAGGTCTTGAGAGAGATGAAGAGAATGTGGGGGATGAAATAAATGAGGTGGGAACACACTTATATAATCAGAACTTGTTCAGCTCGTCGGGACTTCCACGGACACTTTCACGGTCCGTGGAACATTATGTTGTCCATGGAACTGGTCGTGGTTCACCACCAGCCAGCCACCAACTCTGCTGGGAGTTTCACGGACCCTTCCACGGTTCGTACAAAGTTACACGGTCTGTGGAAGTGGCCGTGCAACTCACAGTTTTCCCAAAGTCGTCTTCCGTCGTTTCGTTTGATCTCCAATCCTTATGGAACCTTCTTAACACTTGTTTAACACTCCATTAACAATCTAAGGGTCGTTATAACTCTTCTCCAAGACGTCCCTAACCTCTCATTATTTCCATACTCGAAATTCTTGCCCGACACACAACTTATAGCTTGCTTTCCTCAACAACTTTCCTCTCTTACCTCAAATGTATTTGGAAATCTTAATTAGGACCATTAGAGACTATTTCTTACTTGTCAAACATCGTATACGTCATGCCCTTCGTTAGTCTATTCGTTGTATGCTTAACGGAAAATTTTTCGAGGTGTAACACTCTCCTTCATATTTTTATCCATTAATTAGCTTATTCATTTGTATTCAATAATTTAATTATTATTTTTTTCAACCAAAAGTGATAGTGGAAGAAAAAGAAAAAGAAAATAAACATTTGGTGAACTGAGCACTTTGCATTTCCTTGTACTAATTATTGCATTCTTGGACTTTGGGCATAGTCACATTAGGCGCGGAAGGGGAAGCGAGCTAATTAAGAAAGGACATATACAGAGGAACATCATTTGTTGGAGTCCGTGAATTTTGGGGGTACATTGGTGTTGGGTTTTGTGTGGTGTGAATGGGAAATTAAGTGATTTTTCCGAAAAGGCACCTGGAACAAAGAATGTCGTTTTTTTGTAAAGTCACCACACATTTTCATGACACCCATTAGATGGCTATATAAGTTGTAGTTTTGCTTAATATTTTTTATTCACTGAAGCATAAAAACACCGAAATTCTGAAATTCCTCTTAGTCTTCCTTTGTGCATCATTTTCAAACAAAATGTAAGTGTCGTGTGATTTGCTGCCGCCATTTGAATTCGTTGAAGTTCGCGATTTGTATTGCGGCTATTGCGAATAGTTTTTCGTTTTATCATTTGAGGAATTAATCATTAACCTTGGCATTTATTGTGAGGAGATTAGATTTCTTAAGGACACAAGAAACTTGTGGGCTCGGAAATATTCTGATTCTTCCACATTTTTGTCCTTAATGTTTTTTCTGTTTTTTGGATTCTTAAAACATAAACTGATTTTGTTAAATTACTGCTTTGAACACACAAAAAAAAAAAAATTACAATTAGAAGCTAGATACTTGTGATTTAATATCTTTTACACCGTCAGTTCACAGAACTCGACCCCCCCCCCCCCCCCCCCCCCCCAAAGGAAGGGTACGTTTGAGTCTGCTGCTATATTCCTAAGTTTATCTTCGACAAAATAATCAACAATCTCATTGAAATATGATGTGCGTATTGCTAGATTTTGGTGACATTGCCCAGCGATATCACAGTTATAGGTTGAAGACATGTTTTAGACATTATTTTCATACTATGCTACAGAAATATGATCATTTATCTGAAGAATAACACTTTGATCGCCAGAGATGTCTGGAAAACCTCTCTTATAATTTCATAATTACATATCCTATAAAATCTCGCTGTTAATTCTTTAGGATAAGGGACGATTACCCCCCCCCCCCCCCCGAACTTTGGCCGTAGTTGCCACGACACATCTTACCTTTTCGGTGGTCCTATTACCCCCCGAACTTTTTTAAAACGAATAGTTACCGCCCTGAAACTGGATATCTACTCTCTTATGACAGAGTGGCATACACTCTCCTTGCCATATGTATATTTATTTGTTTTCTATTTTTTTTAATTCTTTTCGCATACGTGACAATTTAAAAAAAATAATTGAAAAACTGAATTTTCTATAAAAAAAAATGAAAAATGGATATTAAAAAAAAAAATCTGAAAATTTGATTTTTTAAAACCCACTTTTTTTTTTCTTTAAACATGGATTTTTTTTTTTTTTAAATGTCTTAAAAAATCTAGATTTTCATGATTTCATTTTTTAGGACACTTTTATTTTTCAAATAAAATTTGGATTGTTTTTTAAAAAAATCTGGAAAAAGTTTCTTTTCTTGTCAAAAATGTGAAAAAATCAAATTTTTATAAAAATTTGGAAAAACTAATTATTTTTAAAAAATGTGGAAAATCCGTTTTTTTAACTAAATCAGGAAAACTAGATTTTATTTTCATATATAAAAAATAATCAGTTTTCCACATTTAAAAAATAAAATCAGTTTAGAAAAAGACTTTAAGCTTTAATGATAATTAATTAGGTGTAATTAAATGTAAAGTACCCAACTAAAAAAATATCACGTGTCAGAATTTATGCTTCTCACTCTCCCAAAGAGAGTGAAATACATTCTCTTTGCCACGTCAGCGCTTTGAATGGTAATTATTCCGTTTAAAAAAAGTTCAGGGGCTAATAGGACCCCTGAAAAGGTAAGATGTTTCAGAGCAACTTTGGCCAAAGTTCAAGGAGGTAATAGTGCCTTATCCCTAATTCTTTCTATAAGCAAGTAATTTACCCCCATAATCCCCCAACCAAATACTCTGCTAGTTAACATAAAGATCAAACAAACTTGTGAGCAAAATGGTTATTGTATATATGTATGATTTCACCCTCACAGTTGTGTCCATTGCAACCTATCTTTTCCTTTAATACCTTCAGTGTTGGCTCACTTTTCTTTCCTAAAAAATAAAATTATGGAACGTTGTAATTGGTTTCAGGTATTGAACTCTGCATATATAACTTACGCGGAGTTTAATATTGGAAATCAAATGTTGTATTAGTTATTCGGATTAAAGGATTTTCATCATCAAATTAAAGGATTTTCATTTCAAGGATCATTTCACACAAAACATAATTGCTTTGTGAAGTAAACTCCAAGATCAAGATACGTGTGGAATACTATAACCGCAATTTGTTAGGTCAAGAAGTAAAGACTTCCCACAGTGGTAGTTATAATGTGTTGTTGAATTTGATTTGGAAAAACTTCTGAAAAGCATTTTCCCCAGAAACTTTTAGCTAAAAAACAACATGCAAATAGGTTACTAAAGTTTTGAAAAACAATAATATATACAGTCTCTTTTAATTAAAACCAAAAGAAAAGACTAAAATCGAGTCTCATTTTTTTGTAAAATAGTTGCTAAAATTCTTTGTATTAATCCCATGACCATTATTATCGCGTATTATAAAAATTGACAAAAATAACATGTACACTAACAGTTTGTTTGTACGATAAACGTAAGGAAAAAAAAATACATGTGAAGAAAAAACCATGAGACGAAAGGAATTAGCATAACTTTTCTTCTATTTTGTGGATGTAAACGGGAAACCAGGGGCGAATTTATATGCAACTTATGGGGCACGTGAACGCATGGTCTTCGCAAAACTAGGTTGTTGCTCCCAAACGCACACGCAAGTATACGTGGTCGTACAAGTAATATAGGCGTTAAGTCCGGATATCGATCCCACAGAGACTTAGATTCTACTGTTAAGCTAATTCAAATTCGGATGAAACTATTCAAGAAAGTGAAAAATCAAGATGTTTATTGTACTAAACTAAAACTGAAAAGTAAACAATTTGTGATGGGTGTTTTTTTGTACCGAGAATATCTTGACAAAGATTGTAAGAATTATCGGATGAGAGAAAGATCTAGGGTCATGGCTTTCGACAATCCGGTTTATCTTCGGACAATTCCACCTATTTTATTTCGGGTTACTAGTTGACGGGTTAATTATACTTTGTGATATTCTCTCGAGGCGCTCACGAGCCGTAGATGTTACTATAACGCCTATATCTCTATGGTCGTCAGAGGTAACAAGAACGCATTTATTTCTCCGTATTCAACTAAGTAGGGCTAAAGGGTATATCTCTATCCTCAGTAGCGAAATGATTAAATCGAACAAACTCTATTTATTCTTATTACGTACGTGAATTCCCTTTCTCAAGTCCAATTCACGCATCACAGATAGTGTCTAACTATTGGCCAGATAATCAAACAATTAAGATCAAGAATAAATAAGCAACCCAAAATATGGAAAATCAATAGATAATAATTGTCATCAAACCAACTTTCAAGTCTTTCGCCACAACCCTAGAATTGAGATGTTTAGCTACTCATGATTCGATCATAGACAAAAGAATTCATGAATAACCTAGGGTTGAGAAAGATGAAAAATAAAATAAACCTAGAGAGAGAAAAAAGAGAACGGTGGCTTACAAATCTTTGAACTAATCCCCGGACACCGTGCTCGGCTAATAAAATGTCTATATATAGTCTAGGGTAAAAACAAAAAATAAGGAAACCAAATCCTAGTCGAACCGGAAAGTCTGCGCGAGAACCCCGGCTTCCTTCCGCATCGCGGAAGGATCGCGCACGGTCCGAGCCTTCCCGCTTTCCTTCGCCGATGTGGAAGGATCACCCGATAATCTTGGGGCTGGTTGTTGTCCTTTCTTCACGCGATGCGGATGAAAAGCGAGGCCTTCAGTTTTTTTTTTTTTTTTTTTTGTTCATCGCTTGTGGTCTTCGACTTGTCACCTCGTCTGATCGTCATATGCTCCAAAATCACCCACTTTCAGCACAGTTTTTCATCATTTGTCATCTTCGTACCTATACACATGAAATATGACGACATAAGTTCAAATACGACGATTGCATCACGAATTAAGCGATAAAAGTCAATAAGAGTATGATGTAAAATGATACAAAACATGATATTTGTGCCAAATATCACCACCCCCACTTAGACCTTGCTCGCCCTCGAGCAAACACAAACCAACACCAAACTACACTTCTAGCTCAACTCATTCAAACAGGTCTGCAACGGGATTTGGCTAGTATGGCTATCTCAAAAGAAAATTTTCAAACCAAAACAACAAGCCAATTTGCGAAAGCCATGCCAAAGATTTAAAACCTCATTTTCAGCACCAAGGACCACCTTCTTGAAAAAACTTCAATTTTAAAACCAATTGACCTAACGACACCACGTTAAAGCATGTAAGCAACCTTATGATCAAGGAATCAGCGCTTCACCACTCTATTGCTAATTATGTGCCCTCACCAAAATAAAGTAGTCCATATCTCTCAAGAATCACATATGTTTGAATCAATGGACATAACATCATTAAGTACGTTCACTCTCACAAAGAATATCACATGTAAAATATGACATACCATAGGCTTCCCCGTAGTGTAACCACTCTACTAATACAAGTAAGACGAACCTAGAATCAAGTAGGACTTCGAGGGTTGTAATGTAGGCTAAGGGATGGGTAGGAATTATTTGGATAATAGTGACTAACCTCCCTAAGCACTTTAATACATATACTTTTATCATTCTTGCACAATTTCTTCATTAGCCCTTATTCAACACCAACCAATCTTTAAACTTCTCCCAATTCACCCATTTTCTTTGTTTAAGCACCACTCTTTAAAAGTCACACAAGTTAGAAGGAAAAATTTTTCGCTACACATTTTTTTCAGATTTCTTTTTTTTTTTCTCTTTTTTTTTCTTTCAATTCCCAACTAACAAGTGAATTAGTTCTTTTCATTCGGTGCTCCATTGTCTTCCTAGATTACAATTAACAACCATTTTCCTTTTTATTTCACATCAACTCCCATTATACATGTAAATGATTAAAGTGCTCATAGAGTATTTGGATCAAAAATCACGTTTTATAGAACGAAGGGGTAAAGGCTAATTGCTTGCTATCAAAGAAAAGGCTAAGGCTCAAAAGGATGGTTAACTAGGGTGCTATTTGCAAGTTGGTGGGATAACTTTTTAGGCTTTTTAGTGACTAATCAAAGAAACGCCTCTATCATTTTCTAGGCTCGTACGAACTTCATTTCGCTTTGCGAACACAAGGCAAGTTCTAGACGTCAATACCAAACATGGATTCAAATGCAAAACCTTACTCACATACGGCACACAATCAACGCAAGAGGATCCGGTTGTCCCCTCGAATCAAACAACAATGAAAATCAACAATGCCAAGTGGGTCATACGAGTCAAAACAAAAACCATTTTCAAGTGCTTTCAAGAAAAGTGATACAATTTCAAGGCATGCTTTCACAAAAATTTCAAGATCACTCATATGCCAATACTTCACCTAACCCGTGCACTTAGCATTTGAATACACCTATCCTAAGGACTAATTTTCCCTTAAGCAGGTTGTCATCCACCCGTCATCAGGAAAAGCCCTTTCTATGACTAAAGAAAAAATCTACCTACGCTCGGTTCAAAGGCCCCCCCTCGGGAAAGAACCGAGGCCATAAGAAAACCAAAGGGGGTGAATGATGAATGCCTACTAATGAGGGACTTAAGAAATTATCAAAGAAAAATAAGGAAAATAAAATCTTTTTGAATTTTTTCAACTTTTTCTATATTTTTTTTTCTTTCGACACTAAGATGCAAAACTACTAAAAAAAAATTAATCCTAAGGCATACTAATCATCATCCGCAACCTCAAAACATGTTGTTACAAACCAGGGACGTATTTTCCCACCCTACACTTAAAATTATGCAATTCCCTCGATGCGTATATATTTGAAAACAAACAAAGCGTAAGTAAGGTAAGAAATACTCCACGGGGCCCACTAGGGCCTAGTCGTCCTCGTCGCGAGTCCTCATCCTCGGCCCTCGCCATCATCCGGCTAGGCGTCCTCTTCTTCTTCATTGTCATCGCCTTGCGCAAGCGACTCTACCTCCTCCCCCTTCTTCGAATGCGGACATCACCGATCAACAGGGTTTTCGTCCTCATCTCAGCAGAAGCGGAGACGCCTCACCCACAAGTGCCCGAGAATGTGGGGTGTGGGGGTTCCGAACAAAGACCCCGGAAAGATCAACGTTAAAATGCTCACTCGCAATCATCCCCGGCATGCGTTTGGGCCAGCACCGTGGATGGGCGGATCTCTCTTCTACCGAGTCAAACGATGTCCGATGCACTCGCCGGGGCCATGACATTTGAGATGTCGAGTGAGTGCTGGGTGCCTCAAGCACTCATCGCAGCATATGCCAACTCCGTCGAGCCTCATTAAGTAGGAAGTGAGAGTGTTTCCATAACTCAGCCTTTTCGACTTGCCACCCCGCACTCTTCGAATTTCCTGCATCATCCAATACCCAATGTTCACCGGCTGCCCTGTCATCAAGAAATACACTATGCACACTCTCTCATTTTGGATCTCTGAGAAGTGATCGAGTGGCATGATTCTGGCATTTAGAAGGCGCAACCAAACTCGAGCTTCTCTACAAAAATTGCTCATGATCATGCTCTGATGCTTCCGAAGAGGCTCTGCGTATCGTGCCCATTGAGCTCTGGAGTTAGCCGCACAAAGAGTTTTCCAGATAGCTTTATAATCGGGCCTTTTGATGAATTATAGCAATGGTTCAATAGGCACATCCGGGATTCCAATTGCCCCGCACAAAGTTGAAGCCGTCAACGACACCTAATTTTTTCGAACGAATACAGAATCTGGATTCCCGCAGCTTGGCATGCTAGCGTAAAGTTCCATGACCCAATCAATGTTCACGGGCCCTGATTGTTCAAACACCGACGTCCATCCCATGGCGATGATGCGGTTGTAGATATCCCAAAAAAAATTCTTCAACGAGACTCGACTGATCGCCCGCTCATGATAGTAGCCCTTTGAGGTGTCAAACCCCGCATACCACTCTTCTCCGTCCCCGGAGACGGGGGTGGGGTGTCCTTAGACGCCCGAGGAATGACAACCGCGGGATGCTTGCCCTTCCGGACGTTTGCCTTTTGTTGCTTTGGACGGGTTTTGTGCTCGTCCTCTTTTGTGCCTTGGGAGGAGGAGGCGGCAGATTTGCCCTTGGACTTAACGTGAACCATCTTGCCTGCAAAACAACGCATTACCAAACGAGAAGTACAGGTCAGTAACAAAAGGGAGTCGTGGCACAACCCCACACTTAGTCATATTACATGTACTTAAGTCTAGAATGCGTGGCCCCTGTATATTTTTCGGACCTCGACCTTGAGCAAACAGAATCTACTTTTTTTTTTTTTTCACACGGGGTTGCCTCTGTACGAGAAGCGCTTGATTTAACGTTGCGGCACGATGCAGGCTTTCCTCAAGCCTCTTCTAGATCGATGGAGGACCTCGCGCGGTCAGTGGCCTCCCCATAGTAATTCTTCACTCTTTGCCCGTTCACCATGAATGTCTCATCCGAGCTGGGTTTCTTTAGCTCAACTGCTCCATGTGCAGTCACACGAACTACCTCGAATGGCGACCACTTACTTTTCAACTTTCCACCGAAAATCTTGACCTAGAGTTATACGGAAGAAGACTAACTGGCCTAAGCTCAAAGTCACAAGACCGGATGCCTTTCATGAATTCTCTTAGTTTGCTCCTTATACATTTTCGCGTTTTCACATGATAGCGAAATTCCTCCAACTCGTGCGGTGCACGTCTCTTTTCTCCGGCTTGAACCATGCCGAGATTCGAACTCTTGATCGCCCAATATGCTCTATGCTCAAGCTCGGCCGGTAGATAACATGCCTTACTAAAAAGAGCCCTTATAGGGAGATGTGACAATCGGAGTTTTATAAGCTGTTCGTATGCCCACAGAGCATCATCAAGCTTCAATGACCAATATTTCCTACTTACGCTCACAGTTTTCTCCAAAATCCTCTTGATTTCTCTGTTTGATACCTCCACTTGACCACTCGTTTTGAGGATGATAAGCAGTCGCTATCTTGAGTTTCACCCCATACTTGAGTAGCAATTTATCAAAGAGCCGATTGCAAAAGTGCGTACCTTGATACGATGATAGCCCGATGTGGTCCCAAACCTTGTAAAAATATTCTTTTCGAAATCGTGTCACCACACTAGCATCATTGGTTGGAAGTGCAATAGCTTCCACCCACTTCAAGACATAAGTACGGCAGTCCAATATGTACTTATTCCCTTTGGATGGTATGAAGCGGACCCCATGAAGTCAATACCCCCACATATCAAACAACTCGATTTCTAAGATGCCCTTCAAAGGCATTTCATGACGCTTGGAGATATTTTCGGTTCTCTGGCAACCTATCACATGCTCGCACAAATTCGCTGACATCTTTGAACAAAGTTGGCGAGTAGGAACGGGTGATACCTTTGCGAGTACAATTTCTGTCACCGGCGATGATGTCCCCGTAGGGTGATGAGTGACACTTCTCGAGAATCGCGTGGACCTTCCTCCGGAACACACCTCCCCGATCGGTTGATCTGTGCTAACCAGTAGATAGAGCTCATCCCACACATAGAAACGACCGTCATGCAAAATTTGCTTCTTCTTCTCGTGATTAGCACCGGGGTAAATCTCGCTTACTATAAAGTTCACCATGTCCGCATACCATGGCACCTCGTTGATTGAAGAACAAAGAGTTGTTCGTCGGAGAAAAGTCTCCTTAATCGCCAACGCTTCATCCACATGTTCGATCTTCTAATCTTAATAAATGATCTGCTACCCGATTTTACCGTGCCCTTTTGATTAAGAATCTCATTTGTCAAAACTCTTGCAGCGGCAAAGACCCAACGAATAAGCCTCGACTTTGCATCCTTTTTGCAAACGAGATAACGAACCGCAAAGGTGATCGGTGCACACAATCGCGCTTCGTGCCCACAGATATGATCGAAATTTGTCAAAGGCGTAGACAACGCCCAATAACTCTCTGCCAGGACAAGATAGTTCATCCGGGCTACATCAGGTGTCTTCCGGCATAGTAGATAGGATGAAAAAATCTTGTCCCTTTTTCGACCAAGGATAGCTCCCACAAGAAAATCACTTGCATCACACATCAAAATAAACGGCAGAGACCAATCGGGTGCGATGATAATAGGGGCCGACACTAACCTTCATTTCAGCTCATCAAAAGCCGTCAGACAGGCTTCATTAAACACAAACTTCACATCTTTCTCTAAAAGCTTGCACATTGGATTAGCAACTTTAGAGAAGTCTTTGATGAACCGTCGATAGAATCCTGCATGCTCAAGAAAACTACGCACTCCCCGAACTGAAACGGGTGGTGGCAATTTTTCAATTGATTCAATTTTCACCTTGTCAACCTCTATTCCATTGCTCGATATCTTATGCCCAAGAACGATCCCCTCTCGAACCATGAAATGGCATTTTTCCCGATTAAGGACCAAGTTCGTTTCTTCACAACGAGCTAGCACGGCATCAAGATGATTGGCGATCATCAAAAGAATCTCCAAAAATAGAGAAGTCATCCATAAATACCTCCACATAATTTCCCACCATATCGGTGAAAATAGCCATCATGCGTCGACGGAAAGTACCGGAGCATTGCCTGGCACCGAAAGCGTCAGCCGGAATGCAAACGTGCCATATGGACATGTGAATGTGGTCTTCTCTTGATCCTCAGGTGCAATCATGATTTAGTTGTAACCCCAATAACCATCCAAAAAGCAATAATAATCGTGCCCAGCTAATTTGTCGAGCATCTGATCCATGAAGGGCAAAGGAAAATGATCTTTTCTGGTGGCGTTGTTCAGCTTGCGATAGTCGATACATATCCTCCAACCGTAACGATTCGTTGAGGCACCGATTCATTCTTCTCGTTTTCCACCACGGTCATGCCCCTTTTCTTCGGGACACATTGTACGCAGAACTCACCCCAATTGTTATCGGAGATGGGATAAATAATGAAATTTGTCAAGCCACTTGATTACCTCTTTCTTCACCACCTCCTTCATGATCAGGTTCAGTCGCCTCAAGCCCACAATACTAGTGTTATACCCCTTTTTAACGGGTTAAACTAGAGTACAACGTATTGGAGATTCCTATTATTGCTTTGTTTTAAGGAGTCGCCACCTAATTAATTTTAAGGTGAATTAGGACACCTAACTTATTAACTAAGGTAAAACCTAACTATACCTTCGTTAATGGTTTACTTAATTAGTGATTCTAGGTAAGGGTTCTAATTATCCTAAAGGGAAGGGGTTAGGCATCCTTTAGAATCCGTTAACTACGGTTTACCGGTCAAACTTAGGTTAATTAATTAAGGCTACAGATGCAAATGTCATATTTAAATTTTAAGAAAATGATTTGTAAATGTTGCTAAGGTTTTAAAGGAAAATATAATAATGCTATTTAAAATAATATTTATAAATGTTGCTAAGGCTTTAAGTGGAAATGCAGTAATGCTGTTTAAAATAGATTTGTAAAAGGTAAAATGGTTTGCATAAAAGAAAATGATATTTAAAATAAGACTTATAAATGTTGCTTAAAGCGTTAAATGAAAAATAATGCTATGTCAAAATAAAGCTTGCAAAATATAATAATTTGCATATAAGTAATAGTTTTAAGAGAAGACTTAGCAGACTGAACTTTGAACAAAATTATGTTATATGAACATGGCTATGTAGAAGATTTATACTATTTTTTTTATAGATGGGATGCAAAAAGGAAAGTGAGTTTTTCTTTCTCCTTTAATTAACTATGCTCGGCTTAAAGAAAACATGTATAACTTGATAAATCTTGAAGAAATTGTTTAAGAGTGTATTTGAGTTTATATTTGCGTATTAGCGACATTTTAATTTTCTAAGGCCATAAGAATAGCATATAATTCCTTTAACTCCAAATATGAATTTATATCATCAATTGTTCTAGAGGTGAATATTATAGACACTATAGATGACTTAAATATAAAGAAGAAATGAAGCTCATGGGATTAATTACTAGTTCCTTTGGATTAACTACCCTTTTATACTAAAACTATCCCGCTAAATCATTAGAATTCGTCTAAGTTAAGTAAACAAAAACAAAATAAAAGGGTTAGTTGCATGATATAAATTAAGGACACACGATAGAAATAATATAAAAAGGAAAAAAAAAAGAAGCAAATAACGTCAAATGGACCCAGGGTTTAAGGCCGCATGGATTTATTTGTTGTTGGGCTTCGACCCAACAATTTTATATATTTCTTGACTGTTTCTTCTTTGTTGGGCCTTGCACAGAGATTTTGTGCCCAAAAAAGCTTCGTGATAGGCTGGATGCGGAGACCATTTCGTTGGGCTTTTAGCCCAACACCGAATATAGGAGACGAACGAGCCCCTCGGACTCGTATACGGAGGTCATGCATAAAAACGAAAGATAAGGATTAGTATATAACCAACAAATGAGGTTAAACATGTAAAATATAAACTCAAAACAGATCAGTAGATTATGTGTATACTATGTATATTTAAGCATACCCCATGTATACACATTCATAAGGATGTATGGAAGGTTAATATTGGAAAGCTTTTGCCCCCGTTTTCCCGATGTTGCACAAGTTCCAAGGAATTTCATGAATCCCAGGCATGGCTAACACTGGGGAGGGTTCAAGCTTGATCCATAATGACCAACTAACCTCCTTATCAATGTGTTAACCACAACATACTTGCAATATACATTTATATACATACTTCAAACTGAAATGTGCTCAGAATCGACGCATTGTTAATTTAAATAAGCCAAACTGATAACATAGACTATGCACAGGACCTCGCTAGTACATGTTCATTCACGTGAAGATGCTTGGAATATAGATTAAGTATCCGGCAACATACAACGCATATCAAGCCTAAACATGGCATATTTTCGGCATATAAAACACCGTTGAATTCGAAAAGGATGCTTATAATACCGGCATATTTTCTAGTTCTCCTTTTCCTATTATCGAAGCTAAATCTTCGATGACTATAACAAACTATCGCCACTTTAGCAGCAACTTATAATTCCACTCGACTAAAATTACAAATGGCATTCTTTTAACTTTACACAAATCATAAATTCATACATCATGCTAAGCATTAATAGTATAAGAACAAATTACGAGTTGCAAGCCGATTTTATTCCATCGGCTTCTCGCTTTATTCTACTAGAAATCCAAGCAAAATGGAAAATAACATCTCTCACGTAAGCAAAGAGAGGTGATTTCAAATAATAGATCGACAAATACTAAGGTTTTAAGTTTGTACGGGACATACGGAGGGAAAAATATGCATTTAGCATGTTCAAGCGCCATTTTAAGAATAACGACTATGTGCAATGATGAAGAATAGGTTCAAATCCAACGTAGGAAACCCAAGGGCCTACAACTAAACACATTGGCATTTAGGCGTATTTGAAGACTTTGCACGGCTCATGGTGATTAAATTAACAAGCCTACGGCTCGTATTGACTTATGCTCGGACAACAAATAAAGTCTAGTGATAATCTTTATGTGATATATTTCGCAAACCAATGACGAAGTTCATTAAGGACATCACGCATTATGCATTCTCCGCACGAGGCAAGGCATTCCATAAAGACATTCGCATCCGTAAAAAAAAATGGGCACATTTAACAAATATAAAGAGGGAATACCAAGTTCAAATACAAAGGTCCAACTCATTTTACCATATCTTAGTATAGATCATGCATATACCACGTTCTCAAGTTAACAAACGTTCTCAAGTTAACAAACTCCACATCTAAGCTTAAAACAGATTTATCATACTGACACATAATCAAATTCAAACATCTTCACCCAAATATTCATAGTAAACACTCTAAAAGATATCAGACCCAATCTAGATGACTTAGATCTTGCTTTAACTTGATATTTAAACATACATGGTCATGCTACGCTTTTTAATATATCATGTATCATTACTAGCTGACACAATCATCCTCGTATGAGCTCATGTGAACACATAAATACTAATAAAACTGAAATTAACTGAACTGAATTAAGTCATAAACAGATAGATACTATTAAACTACTAAACTGGAAATTAAACCAAACTAAACATGAACATTTAACTTATGCGCCGAGACTAAACTAACTGAAACAGGAATATGCATAATGCTACTAAGCTAAGCTAAACTGAAATTAAACCAACCTAGACAACAAACATGTATGAACACATAAACGCTTATTAAACTATCGGACTAAAATTAATTAACTAAAGAAGAGTTGTTCATATACTTAAACAAACTAAACTAGATTATCATACATAAACGTGCTTAATCACACCAATAGAACTATCACAGAAACATGCAAACAGACTTATCTACCAAACTAAATTAACTTAACTAAACTAAAATGCTTTAGTCACATAATAACAAACTAAAATGACACGCGTAGTAACCAAAGAATGCAAAAAGAAAAAAAAAGAATGGAGAATTACCTTCTTCGGGTGCAGCGAATAGGGTGCGGAGGGGTTACAATCTACTCGAACACTATCAAATCCAAGCTTGCGATGCTCGGATTCAAAGCAATACCAAAGCAAACGAAAACAAGAATTGATTTGGGTATTCTTGACCCGATATGCAGAAATAAAGCTGATGTACTAATATTGCTTAGGGGATTTTTGGCCACACGAAAACCTAATTCTTTCAAAGAATCAATGCAGACAAAGAAAAAGAAACTCCATTCTTGGGGCCTTTTCAAAGGGATTTGCGGGGATTCATAAACTTATTTTCCTAAGGGATTTCTTGCGATTCTCCGCCTTGATTCCTCGCCTTTCCACCCTTCTCATGAATCGAAAAACTCCCTTTTATAGGGCGATTCTAGGGTTTGATTTGCTAGAGGGGAGCGTGGGGTGGCAGTGAGCGTGGGGAACAGGGGAAGGTGGAAGTGGCAGTAGCGTGGGGAACAGGGGAAGGTGGAAGTGGCAGTGGCAACGTGGGGGGGAGATGAGAGAGACGAAGGAGAGAAGGGAGACGAAAGAGAAGGGTAAAGAGAGAGAAAGGGAGGATGCGGCGGCTGAAGGGAATGAGGGATAACCCTAGTGGTTTCCCTCTTGAAGTGAACCGGGTCGGGTCGAAATTTGGACTAGGTTGGCTGAAAATGTTTAGGTCAATTTTCTTTTGGGCTGGGTATTAAAACGTGGGCTGATTTATGAATTGTCCCAAAAGAGCACAAGTTGATTTGGGTAGATGAAAGAAATGATTTGGGCTGCTAAATTTAAATACAAGACCTATTTTAATAATTATATACTAAGTGTGCTAAAATATCCACTAATATAAAAAGTATGTATTTATTAGTACTCCGATGAAAATAGAATGACGCCGTAATGATCGTGCGATAATATATATTTAAAATTCAATAGTAAGTAAATACTATTATTAAAATACGCGAAGATAAAGGCGATGTGCGTGCATAAGCTGGTAAAATGCTAAATGATTATAACGCGGGTTATAATAATACTGGTAATAAAAATAACAATAATAAGAATAATAATGATGATAATAATAATACTGGTAAAAAAAATGGCAATAATAATAATAACGATAATAGTAATAAAATAACAATGGTGACTGCAACAGGATAATGAACGCCAGTATTAATAAAAGCTAATAATTATAGTAAAAATATAAATAATTGTTGCTTAAATTACCAAAAATAGTAGAAATGTAAATAAATATTTAGGGAAGACGGGACAAAATCGGGTGTCAACAACTAGGTTTGCTGTCTTCTTCCAATAATATTTTGTGCATGCAAAATGAGCTACTAATACCTCGAATATCGCCATCGACCACCTGCCTCGACTCGATCTCTTAGCACCTCGTAACACACGTTCAACCCTCGCACATCACCAAATAAGCCGAGAGGATTATTGGTGGATGTGTCTCCACTACCTAGGAAAGCGTAGTGAAGTAGAAGGTCAATGGTTTCAACTCAAGATCCGGGAGCCTCTTCAACAGACGGTTTCGAACCTTCTTCCACGACTCGGTCTATCTAGCTCCTCAACCGGTGTACTTGTTCGTAGATAGGCACACGAAGTGTCAAGAATGCTAAGACACTCCTCCACTTCCGCATCAATTGTCGATCTTCCCCCATACACCAAAGTCGTCTTCCAACGGATCTCGCGAAGCTAGAAAGTGATCTAACTCTAAGACACAGCTCTGTGCTCTACCACGAAAATCATCTTCAACTCCTCATAACGGGCTGGAAAGCTCGTAGCTTTAAACATATCAAAGTTGCTTTTGTCCATTAATCGTCACGGACATCTTCCATCTTTCACTCTGACACAAAGATCAGTCAGTAGCACAAGAATCTCTCCCCATGATGAGGAACACGAACCCTCATAATCAAGTATCACAAAATCAACCGGCAAAATAAACGTGGCCTACCTTCACAAGAACATCCTCAATAATGCCATCAGATAAGCAAGAGATCGATTAGCCATTAACCGCAATGTAATACTGTTGGCCTAGGCTCTCCCAAACTCAACGTTCTAAATACGAGGTGGACATCGTATTATTAGCATCCTAAATCACACAATGCTAGCCCAACTTTAATGTCGTCGATCGTAACGAAATTGTGAAGCGTCGATCTTTCAACTTTGGAGGAATTTTACTCTCTCACTCTAGAACCCGCACCCCCGCAAGTGCAAGCGCGCTCAAACTCTGTCCAACGCCATTTGTTCGCAACCACATCTTTAATATATTTAGCATATTTTGGGACTTCTTGCAAAAGCTCCACCAAAGGTATGTCGATGTGTACATGTTTTAAGAGTTCAAGAAATTTCTTGCAGGCCGAATTTGCTTTCTGTTTCTGAAGTCGCTGTGGAAAGGGAGGGGGTGGTCGCACCACTTCCTCTACATGTTGCTCTGTGATTGTTTGATTTGGTTTAGCTCGCTTAGTAGGGAGAAGCTCTGCCTCTGCTATGTTCTTCTTTTTCGGCACGCACTTCTTCTAGCTCTCTACCATTCCTCAAGGTGATCGCCTTGCATTCTTTTTGGATTCTTTCGCATCACTAAGAAGAGCACCCGGTGGTCCGACATTCGCATAAGAGCACGTCGCCCCCATCCGACGCTCAAGCTCGTGAATAGATTTCTACATCTCACTCGAATTTTCTCGATTTTCGCCGTCGTGCGTCACTTGATTTTGAGCAATGAGCTGCTTCATCATCTCCTCTAAATTGCTAGCTGGCTGAGCTTGAGGTTGCTGATAATTGTTCGGCTTGTGAAAATCCTGCTTCCCAAATGGAGTGTTGTAATTATTTTCATAATAGTTTTCCCGATTTTTGATACTATGATTCTGCTGTCCCATAAAATAAACGGACTCTGGATTCAATGGACAATTGTTATAATCATGAGGCTCACCGCAACTTACACATGCGCTCCCGAATATGTTGAAGGGTTGAATCTGAATGCCGAGCTTGAGGAAACACCCTCAACATCACGTTAGTAAGAGTACCAATGTCACCCGACCTAGCCGCAACATCATCAACTTTAAGCTAACCCCGGCGACTTTTGTGGTAACCCTCGGCTAGTCTCATGATACTCATGATGACCCTCGTACATCATCTCGGGAGATCTTCCATCTTTCATATGTTTTGTTTAAGATCTGCCCTTCGAGCCAAGCATTCAACGAGGCCCTTGATTCATGGTTAAGACCTCTACGAAATAGTTGCCAATGATCTCCTTTGGTCGCATGTGATGGGGCAATCTCGATAGCCCGCTTCTATACCTCTCCCCAAGCGTGTGGTAGAGATTCGAATCTCTGCGAGTGAAGTTAGCAATTCGTCCTCGCAGCCTCTTCTTTTTTTTTTTTTCTTGGGTGAGAAGAACTCCGTCGAAAAACGTATTTGATAATATCTCCCAAGAAGTGGTAGAACCTGCAGGCAAATTCGTCAACCATTTCCTCACTTCGCCAATCAGTGAGAATGGAAATAAGGACGATTTCTTCACATAATCATCGGGAACATCTCTATATTGGAAATTCTCACTCAACTCCACGAGCTGCATCAAGTGCTTATGCGGGTCTTTACTAGACTTACCCATATACTGGCACGCATGCTACACCAGCCGCCTTTGTTCCTTCTTTCAGTTCAAAATTTCCAGTAATTTCGGCCCTAACAATAGCCTTAGCAATAGTTGCAGGACTAGGCCTAGCATAACCGGATAAAAGAAATCGTTGTTCTTGTGCCCTTGCACTCGTTCATCGCCGTCTCCGGCTCTATCCCTTCGCCCGTTCAAGAGCAAGTCTTCTTCCTTCGTTAGCCATTTTTCTCTGTTGGTGAAAAGTTCTTTCGATTTCGTGATCAAGATTAACTAACAGCTTTCCTGAACTTCTAGTGCTTGGCATAAACCAGAGAAGCCTGAAGTGACATAACAAGAACACATTTATTTCTCCGTATTCAACTAAGTAGGGCTAAAGGGTATATCTCTATCCTCGGTAGTGAAACGATTAAATCGAACAAACTCTATTTATTCTTATTACGTATGTGAATTCCCTTTCTCAAGTCCAATTCGCACCTGACGTATAGTGTCTAACTATTGGCCAGATAATCAAACAATTAAGATCAAGAATAAATAAGCAACCCAAAATATGAAAAATCAATAGATAATAATTATCATCAAACCAACTTTCAAGTCTTTCGCCACAACCCTAGAATTAAGAAGTTTAGCTACTCATGATTCGATCATAGACAAAAGAATTCATGAATAACCTAGGGTTGAGAAAGATGAAAAATAAAATAAACCTAGAGAGAGAAAAAAGAGAACGGTGGCTTACAAATCTTTGAAATAATCCCAGCACACCGTGCTCAGCTAATAAAACGTTTATATATAGTCTTAGGTAAAAACAAAAAATAAGGAAACCAAATCCTAGTCGAACGGGAAAAGCCGCAGTTAACCCCGCTTTCTTCCGCATCGCGCAAGGATCGCGCACCGGCATGCACAGACTTCCGCTTTCCTTCCGCGATGCGGAAGGATCGCCCGATAATCTTGGGGCTGGTTTTTGTCCGCTTTCTTCACGCGATGTGGATGCAAAGCGAGGCCTTCAGTTCAATTTTTTTTTTTTGTTCATCGCTTGTGGTCTTCGACTCGTCACCTCGTCTAATCGTCATATGCTCCAAAATCACCCACTTTCAGCACAGTTTTCTATCGTTTGTCATCTTCGTACCTATACAAATGAAATATGACGACATAAGTTCAAATACGACGATGGCATCACGAATTAAGCGATAAAAGTCGTAAGAGTAGGATGTAAAATGACACAAAACATGATATTTGTGCCAAATATCATAGGTATATTTTTATGTACATATTTTTTAGAATTGATTTACTATTACCCGCTGGCACCCCTCCTAAAAAAAGGCTTAATGGTGTACTTGGTTGAAAGCTGTGTTATTTACCCAGAGGACCAAAGATCAATTCTCACTTAATACATTTTTTTCTCCTTTCTTTTTTAGTGCAGCCATGCTCTCACTTCATTATCAAAGAGAAAAGAAGTTACAAAATGGAACGCCTACTTGAAACTAGGTTAGGAACCTTTTAAAAAATGGGCGAGTCATGAATAACCAGCCCAATTTGGGCGGGTTGGACGAATCATATTTCCACAGCCTGATTTTGCCACCTACTAAGCACCACCAGTTTCAGATAATTTCTTCTCAACTTCACAGTGGAAATAACCCAAATTGAGTCAGCGGTCAAGTCAAGCCAACGCATTAACTCTATGGTGGAACAATTTTCTAATGCTGCACAATAGCTTCCAAATAAGAGAAGACCAAAAACAGGAAACGCAGTGAAGTGTAATGAGACTATGAAAGAGAAACATATATACCTTTTTTAATACTAATTAAATTTAGTGTAATAAATTCTCTCATTATTAGCGCGAATTACTTGCAGTTTTTCAATGTTATTGATCGATCAACTGTACAAGTCACCACTTACTGTTGTCCAATCTGTGCTCAAAACTATAAATGTTGTTAGTAAAACAATCTTGAAAGCAGAAAGTACTATCTCAATAAACTGAGAAAAGAAAGTGACGAAAAGAGTAAACCAGAAACTGAAAACGAGAAAAATATTCGTAAAAATAAATATCTGAGTCCACAGAATTCACTGTGTGTCCTTAAGGAATTTAATCCCCTCAAGTACCCGAGGTTAAGGATTACTTCCTCCTAGGATAAAACAGATAAACCTATCAAAGATGTAGCGGTACCTCAAACGCCTTTGACTTCACGCGAACTCAAACACGGCAACGAATCACACAAGCCACAGACTCAGTTTTGTTTTCAAAAATTTCAGTCGTTGCAAAATGAGGCATTGCCTCTGTATTTATAGCCTGTGAAATACCTGTTGTGAACAGGTACGGTGTCTGTTCGGAAAAGCCATGCCTTTTTCCGAAAATAAGAAATATTTGTGTTAGGGATAATATTGGGAAAATACTCCGGGAAAAAAAAATAACTATTTTTTAGCGCGGAAAAAATTTCAGAAATGGAAACTGAATAAAACAAATTTGGTCTAAAAAGATTATCAATCAATCAGATCATTTGATCAAATCCAAATCCAAATCCAAGCCGAACGACGACGACGGTGCGAGGGAAGTCTCTCTTCTCAACTCTTTAAGAGCTAGAAGAAATGCTTCTATATATAAGCACACAAATGTTACTTTCTACCACCAATGTGGGAGAAAGAGCACTTAGAAAAGTTACTTCTCCAAATTTCAATTTTCCCTTATTTTTTTTTTCCCTCCATTTCTCATTCACACCCTCTTAGCTAGCTTATTCATTAGCTAGCTTCAACAATCCCCCATATGAATGGGGAATGGCTATATGACGAAAAACATGCACGCATGAAAAACTGTGTGATCCGTAAGCAAGGATTAATTGTATGATGAAAAACATGCACGCATGAAAAACTGTGTGATCCGTAAATCGGCAGAACATTGATTTAGTAAAATGGGTATAACTTTTTGTACAGATCTCTGTTTGGCCTTCATAATATACCGTTGGAAGGGTATTTCAAAGATCTACACCTTTCAAAGAGGAAGTGTTCCCAAATTTCGTATAGATTTTTTCGTATACTCATGTTAATTGAGACCTGGTGCAAACTCACTTGAAAACACGCTCCGTAGGGTAGCTTTCGACTTTACTTTGTCCTAAGACTCTTCTTATGACTTGATTATACACTTTCTACACCTCCCATCTTGGTTCTATTATATCATCATCTTATGAGTTAAACCTTAGCCCGAATGCACGAGATGTTACAATATCTCCCCCTTGGGATCATTCGTCCTCGAATGAGTGGCCATGGTTAGGAATATGGTATGGCATGGCTTGAATACATGAATGTGAAGGAAACATTACATGAAACATGGAGACTGAATTAACATGACATGGTTACATGGAAACGTGGATACCAAAACATGAAACATGTGCACTGGACACATGACATGAGCGTGAAACATGAGACACGACATGACATGGGCTATGGAAAGTTACCTTGAGAGTTCTTTGCTTGCTCTTCAAAACAAAATGGGTACTTGGACTTCATATCCTCTTCGGCTTCCCATGTAGCTTTCTCAACTTTCTGACTTCTCCATAACACTTTTACTGAGGCCACTTCCTTAGTTCTCAACTTGCGAACCTGACGATCAAGAATGGCTACGGGGATCTCCTCATAGGTCAAACCATCCTTAACTGTTATAGTATCAGCAGGAACAACTAACGACGGGTCTCCTACACACTTCCTCAACATGAACACATGAAACATTGGATGTACAACAGCCAACTCTTGTGGCAACTCAAGTTCATAAGCTACTAGACCGACCTTTCGCAGAATTCTGTAAGGTCCAATATATCTGGGACTGAGTTTTCCTTTCTTGCCAAATCTCATAACACCCTTCATGGGTGAGACTTTAAGGAACACCCAATCATTAACTGAAAATTCTAAGTCCCTTCGCCTCACATCTCTATAAGGATTTTGGCGACTCTGAGCCGTTTTCAAATGCTCTTGAATTAACTTGACTTTCTCCATAGCCTGATAGACCAAATCCGGCCCTAACAATTTTGCTTCACCAACTTCAAACTAACCAATCGGTGACCTATACCTTCGCCAACATCCCAATGCTAGCATGATAATTGTTATTATAAGAAAACTCAATGAGGAGTAAGTGATCATCCCAATTACCTTTGAAATCTGGACACATGCTCTCAACATGTCCTCGCAGTCCGAATAGTACGCTTCTCGCCCGGCTATCTGTTTGCGGATGAAAAGCTGTCTTTGAGGTTCACCTTGGTGCCCAATCCTTTCTGAAAGGAAAGTTCGCTGTGAATTGAACACCACGATCTGAAATAATAGATACTGGGGTCCCATGCAATTTGACAATTTCGTTGACATACAGCTTAGCGTAGTCTTCTGCTGAATCTGTGGTCTTAACTGGCAAAAAGTGTGCTGACTTAGTAAGCCGGTCAACGATTACCCAAATAGAGTCATGCCTTCTAGCTGAATGAGGTAGATCTGATACAAAGTCCATATTGATCATTTCTCATTTCTAGACGGGGAATATCGATATTCCGAACCAAGCCACCGGGACTCTAGTGTTCGGCTTTTACTTGCGACAATTCGGACACTTTGCTATAAAATACGCACATTCTTCTTCATAGCATTCCACCAATAAATCTCCTTAAGATCATGATACATCTTAGTGGAACCTGGGTGAACGAAATACCTGGAGTTGTGAGCTTCTCACATGATTCGCTTTCTGAGCCCATCTACATTTGGAACATATAACCTGCCTCAGTACCTCAAGGTACCATCATCTCCCCCTTGTTCAAAAGCCGTCATCTTATGCTTGTGAATCCCCTCTCTCAGCTGTATCAAATAGGGATCACTAAACTGTTTCTCCTTGACTTCAACGACTAAAAAGGAAAGAGCTCTATTTTGAACAACCACACCACCATCATCGGAGTCCAAAAGTCAAACTCCAAGACTGGCCAAACGGTGGACTTCCTTGGTCATAACTCTCTTATCTGCATCAACGTGGGCTAAACTTCCCATGGAATGCCGACTGAGAGCATCGGCTACAACATTCGCTTTCCTCGAATGATAGAGAATATCCACATCATAATCCTTAAGCAATTCGAGCCATCTCCTCTGCCTAAGATTTAACTCCCTTTGCTTCAGAAGATATATCTTTTGGATTTTATGATGCGTGAAAATATCAACATGCGCTCCATACAAATAATGACGCCATATTTAAGTGCAAAAACTACAGCGCCAACTCTAGGTCATGAGTCGGATAATTCTTTCCATGAGCCTTAAGCTGTCTAGACGCATAAGCAACAACCCTACTATGCTGCATTAAGACACATCCGAGACCAACTCCCGAAGCATCACAATAAACGACGAACCCTTCGGTTCCTTCTGGTAGCGTCAAAACTGGATCCGACGTTAGTCTCTTCTTCAACTCTTCAAAGCTTTGCTCACACGCATCTGACCATTGAAACTTAACCTTCTTCTGAGTCAACTTAGTTAATGGAGCAGAAATAGTAGAAAATAGAAAATCCTTCTACAAAACGTCTACAATAGCCTGCTAGACCCAAGAAACTTCTTATATCAGAAACTGAGGTGGGTCTGAGCCAACTCCTTACGGCATCAATCTTCTGAGAATCAACTTCAACACGTTCACTTGAGATGACATGGCCTAGGAATGCTACTGACTTAAGCCAAAACTCACATTTTGAGAATTTTGCAAAAGGTTCGTGATCTTTAAAAGTCTGCAACACTCTTATGAGATGTTCTGCATGATCAGCCTCACTACGGGAATACACCAAAATATCATCAATGAAGATAATGACGAATAAATAAGATATGGTTTGAAGACTCTTGTTCATAAGATCCATGAAAGTACCGGCGCATTTGTTAACCCAAATGACATAACAAGAAATTCAAAATGGCCATAACGGGTTCTGAAAGCGGTCTTCGGAATATCAACTTTCTTAACCTTTAACTGATGGTAGCCTGATCTGAGGTCAATCTTGGAATAACATTGGTCACCCTGAAGTTGATCAAATAAGTCATCTATTCTAGGAAGAGGGTACTTGTTCTTAATTGTGACTTTGTTCAACTGGCGGTAGTCAATACACATGCGTAAGGAACCATTCTTCTTTCAGACAAATAAGACTGGCTCACCCCAAGGTGAAACACTGGGACTGATAAACCCTTTATCCAGAAGATCTTTCAACTGGCTTTTAAGTCTTTTAACTCCGCTGGAGCCATTTTGTATGGCGGAATAGATATCGACTAAGTGTCAGGGGGTAGATCAATTCTAAGTTCAATCTCCCTGTCAGGAGGGACTCCTGGAAGATCTTCAGGAAAGACCTCTGGAAACTCATTTACAACTGGGACGAATTGGAGAGTTGGAGTCTGGGCATCTGAATCTTTGACTCAAACTAGGTGGTAGATATAACCCTTGAAAATCATTTTTCTGGCTTTTAGGTAAGAAATAAATCTACCCCTAGGTACTACTAAATTACGCTCCTATTTTATGACTGGCTCCTTAGGGAATTCAAATCTTACAACTTTGGTTCTATAACATACCGTGGCATAACATGAAGCTAACCAGTCCATACTCATGATCATATCAAAGTCTACCATCTCTAACTCTGCTAAGTCAGCTATGGTTCTACGGTGATGGACTAAAACTGGGCAACCCCTATAAATACGTCTAGCTATGACTGATTCCCCAACTGGGGTGGACACCTCAAAGGGTTCATGCAATTTTTCTGGTTCAATCCCAAATTTCTTAGCAATAAACGGGGTTACATAAGATAAGGTGGATCCTGCGTCAATAAGGGCATAAACATCGAATGTGAAAACTGTTAGTGTACGTGACAACATCCGCACGAGCTTTTATATCCCGACCTCTCAATGCATATAAATGATTTGTCCTCCTCCCTGCGTTTCCGGACTTAGTTGCATTTGTGCCCATTTGGGCTTTATTATTACGAGAGTTCATTGAATTTATGGTACAACGCCACGAAACCTCCGGTACCTTGCCTAGCCGACGGACAATCTCTCTAAAAATAACCCCTCTGGCCATAACCATAGCATATATCCATACCCATACGACACTCACCTGAGTGTCTCTTTGCTACACTTGCCGCATATCGGAATAGTAGTGTAAGTTGGACCGACCCACACTAGCTTTGAGAATAATAACTCGATGGTTTGAAGTTCTTTCTTATCATTTCGAAACTTGGGGCCGAGGCACTTGTTGTAGGTGGAGTAGGTCTTGTTGACTTGTTCTTAAAGAATTTCCTCTTTTCATTACCGTTGAATTGACCCGTAGATTTGTCCCTCTTGTTGAATTCTTTGTCATTCTCTTTTCAAGGCTTCCTCCTCAGCTTTAGCCTTGTCTCATTTCCTTGTACAAAAGCAACCATCTTGGAGATAGTCATTCCCCCGTTCGTGCGGCAATATTGGCCCCGTCGTACAAATGGGAATCGGACCACCAACAAACCTCCTCACTCTTGCCCTCGTATCGGTATCATAAGTGGGGCATGATTAGCCGGACTAACAAATTCCAAATAGTAGTCTGAATCCGGCACCGCCGTGCTTTAAGCTTCGGGAATTGCTCAGCTTTAGCTTCTCTAACTTCTATTGGCATGAAATGGTTTAGGAATGCGCTTAAAAATTCATCCCATGTAGCATCAGGTGCATCCTCACCTCGGGACAATTTCCAAGATTCATACCAAGTGTTAGCAATGCTCTGCAGCTGATGAGCTCCAAAAGTAGCTGCTTCGGTTTCCGTAACTGTCATAATCCTGAAGATTTTCTAAAGAGCATCAATGTAGTCCTGAGGGTCCTCGTCTTTCTTTGTCCCCGTGAAGACTGGGGGATTCATCCTGAGAAAGTCCTTAGTCTTAGAAGACTCTCCATTATTCCCTGAACTTGACCCAGATTCCTGACGTTGGGCCTGAGCTGCTACCAGTTGTGTGAGCATGTTGATAGCACTCCTAACATCCCCATCCGAATCACTAGGAGGTGTAACTGTAGGAGCGGTTGGGGCTGTTGTCTGAGTCGGAATGGTCTCTTCGTGAGCTACATCCGCGATAGCCCTCTGGCTGGTGGCTGTGGTCCTCTTGGTGTATTTTCTTTTTGTAGGAATTTTCTGAAAATACGTACACTAGCACGAATTAGAAAGGCGGATCGACATGAGAGTCCAACTACATTTGTGCTAACTGCACGATCTAGAGTATGAAAGAAGTGAGAAAATCCTCAATGTCTTGGTGGTCAATATTTTATATGTGTGGGGCCCTCACACATATAAAAGTGACTTCACTGGACACGGTTTCATAGAATCCCTAAAGACACTTGAACCTAGTGCTCTGATACGAAGCTTTGTCACGCCCCGAACTATGGCTTGGGTGTAACATGGCACTTGGTGCCATATTGCATGTGACCGAGCGAACCACATGGCTTGTTGAATCATCATAAGGCATGCATGAGTGGAATGTAAATGACGTAACATAATGGACTTTTAAGAAAAACACATGAAGTCATAATAACTTATAAAATACTTGTTTAAAACATGAATGCGGAAATAATAATTGAGCCAAAGATGGCTAAACAACTCTGAATATCTGACATAATATAACTGACTGGCCTAGTCTATGAAACCTCTATCATGAGTCTGACTGGAAAACATACTTGCTGGGACAAGGCCCCCAGCATACCTTAGATGCATAGCTAATCATAAAATAAAGAGTTGACTAAACTCCGAATGAGATGGGGCTCACCAATAAGCTGATATGAATGCTGTCCTACTGAGCAGATGTGTCATCCTGTAAATCAGTACCTGCATCGTGAAATGCGGGCTCCCGGGCAATAAAAGGGGACATCAAGATTGAATGTACTGGTATGTAAAGTAACTGAAAGAATAAGCATGGCATATGAAATAGCAATGATAAAAGCTGAAACTGAAACTGAAACTGAAACCTGGTCATGAACATGATTATCTGACATGGAACTAAATACATGTATAACATGGGTAAAAATATTTTAAGTTGGGAGAGCATTAATATAACCGACATATAACCACCACGTTAACATGTGGCGTCCGATCTCTCGCCCCCGGCAAGCCGTCCCGTGCCTTAGGGGTACAAGAGGCGTGGACATGACATGAATGGATCCAAATCCTTAATGGGAAAACATGAGAGGAATCATCCTAGCTGGGCGGAGCGATCCTTATCCTACGGTGGCAAATGTAGTTTCAGGCTATTTGAGCCTTCTCGGTAATCTATGCAACTCCCAAAAACATGAATGTGAATATAGGTGGCCTCTGAGCCAATGGTTTTTCATAAACCTAACTTGTAAACATGTCTTGTAAACTTGATTCATAAATATGGCTTGTCAACATGATTCGTGAGTATAATAAAGCATGGATATAGGTACATGGTATAACTTGTATGAAAACATAGATGTAATTACATAATATACTTGCATGAAAACATGTAAACATGTAGAGTGTTTCATGAAAATAACATAGTAACGAATAGCTTGCATGTAAGAACCCATGGAATGCAAAATATGAGTTTTCATGGATTACAGACAGATTCTCAATAACCAAAAGGGAATATTGAGAACACAATAACGAATTAATCATACAAACATGGTATATCATGGCACATAAACCTAGGGTTATCATGAATATGGCTATAACCCCAATTTTGGTGAACTCTCGTATAATCATGGAGGAACGTGGCATGGGAAAGAACAAAGATGTTCCCATACATAGATAGAAGCCATACATACCTTAATTGCTCTAAAAACTTGAGGAAAATCTGAATCTTTGAAGAAGAATTTCAAAATTTTGAATCTTGAACCTTGAGATGGATTTTCTTGAAAACCCTAGATTGGGAACAATGATTTCCTAATTAGATTTCATGAATAGATGTTAGAATTGACTTGGAATGCTTAGGGTAGGCTTACCTTGATGTTTTGGAAGGATGAGAGGAAGAGACCTTCGTTCTAGGGTTTGGGAAATTAAAGAATGAAGTGAAAAGGCCCCAAAACGAAGTTTTAAAGTTGTTGTCGAACCTGTTTTACACTGACTTTTACGGTCCGTAAAAGATTTATAGTCCGTAAATCCTATCGTAAATCAATTACAGTGAGTTGGGTTTTCTGGACAATTTTTACGGTCCATAAATCCTACCGTAAATCTATAACAGTTTGCTGGATTTTTTTGACAATTTTATGGCCCAAGTGTACGGCCCGTAAATATTTTATAGTCCGTACATTCTGTCGTAGGTCGGCAAAACACTAATTTAGTAAAATGGGCATAACTTTTTGTACAGATGTCCGTTTGGCTTCCATAATATACCGTTGGAAAAGTATTTCAAAGACCTACAACTTTCAAAATGAAGTGTTCCCAAATTCCGTATAGATTTTTCCGTATACTCATGTTAAGTGAGACCTAGTGCAAACTCACTTGAAAACATGCTCCGTAAGGTAGCGTCCGACTTTACTTTGTCCTAAGACTCTTCTTATGACTTGATTATGTTTCAAAAAAATTTCTACACCTCCCATCTTTGTTCCATTATATCATCTTCTTATGAGTCAAACCTTAGCCCGAATGCACGAGGTGTTACATTATTAATAAAGCATTCATCATCTCCTTTAAAGTTCGATTCTTTCTTTCCATAATCCCATTGGATTGTGGCGTGTAGGGAGTAGTTGTTTGATGAATGATGCCATATTCCAAACATACTTCTTTGAAAGGATATTTATATTCACCGCCCCTATCACTTCGTATCATTTTGATCTTCTTGTCGAGTTGTGTTTCAACCTCGTTTCTATATTGCTTGAATACGTCTATTGCTTCATCTTTACTATTAAGTAAATAAACATAGCAATGTCGCGTACAATTGTCAATAAAAGTTATGAAACACTTCTTTCCACCATGAGATGGTATTGACTTCATATCACAAATGTCTGTATGAATTAAGTCTAACGGATTATTATTCCTTTCAACAGAGTTGTAAGGATGCCTAGAATATTTAGACTCAACACAAATTTGACATTTTGATTTGTTGCATTCAAAATTAGGCAATACTTCCAAGTTGATCATTTTTCGCAAAGTTTTATAATTAACATGTCCCAAACGTTCTTGCCATAAAGAATCTAACTCAAGCAAGTAAGACGAAACCTCAACTTTATTATTATTGATAGAAACTACATTAAGCTTGAAAGGCCCTCGGTGAGGTAACCTTTTCCCACGTACATATCGTTCTTACTTATAACAACTTTGTCGGATACATAAACACACTTAAAACCATTCTTCACTAGAAGTCTGGTAGAAACTAAGTTCTTTTTGATTTCTGGAACATGAAGAACATTCTTCAAAGTCAATGTCTTGCCCGAAGTCATTTTGAGAGTAATATTCCCAATGCCTTTAACCTTAGCTATTGCAGAATTTCCCACAAAGATTGTTTCTTCAGGCCCTGCTGGAGCATATGAGATAAACATCTCTTTGTTGGAGCAGACATGGCATGCAGCGCCAGAATCAATCCACCAATTTGTTGGATTTCCAACCAAACTGCATTCGGAGAACATTTCACACAATTCCTTCTCTTCATTCTTCTCAATTATGTTTGCTTAATTTTTCTTCTTCTGGTTCTTGGGGGCACAACAATCTATAGATTTATGTCCAGTCTTGCCACAATTGTAGCAGTCTCCTTTGAACTTTTCTCCTTTCAACTTTTTCTTCTTAGAATTGTTCACTGGCCCGGATGATTTCTTCCTCTTGCTGGACTTCGGTTGAGCAGTTTCAACAATATTTTGCACCTGATATTGTTGAATTACTACGAACCTTCCTCTCTGCAGCTTTGTTATTGTTACACCTCTCATTTTCATACGTTGAGTTTCGCCAAAAGCTAATTGTCCTAGCGGACAAATTTTTTCGAGGTCATGGGGATAGGTATGTCCATCTTGAGTACATAATGGAGTAAAACCATGTTTAGTAAGCCTTGGGAAGGTTTAAGACTCGTCGGATCATCGGAGTTAAGTTTCGGTGGAAGTTTGGAAAAAAATCATCCGGCGCACTTTGTGGCACAACACGCAACAAAGAAAAGCGCGCTTTGCGGCCACGCGATTGCTCGGCAAAGTGTGCCGGTGAATTTGGCGATTTCGAAAGCTTTGCGACACAACATGCGTTTAGCAAAGCACGCTTTGCGTCTAGCAAAGCACGCTTTGCGTCTAGCAAAGCTCGCCGCATGTTGTGTTGGTCCAGAATTTTCTGGACCACTATATATAGAACCAATTCGACCCAAATTCATTTTTTACCATTTTTGGCCATAGAAACCTCTAGAATATCCTCCACACTTCATACATAAGAATCCAAAGGAAATTGATGATCAACTTCATCAAACCAACAAGAATCAAGAGTGTGAAACCCATTAAAGTCATCTAAGCCAAGAAATTCCAAGAGAAGTGAACTAGGGTTTTGGTGCAAGAGGTGTATTACCATTCAAGGCTTATTCCTCCATCATCTAAGGTGAGTTTCATGATCTTTCCATGTTGTTTGAAGTATTGATAAGTTGAAACACTTGGATTGTACTAGAATATAGCAAATGGGTCATAAATGTGGGAATAGTGTCAATGTTGAGTAGTAGTTGGAATGAATCATGAAAATGGATATGTTGTGATTGTAAATACGTTATAAATGGCATTTAGAACATTTCATAAAAATTGGGGGCAATATAATCCTTACGTAAGGGCCATCCTATTCAACTTTTAGGCATTAAGATACGTTTCAAGCGTGGATGATTATCATAAGAGATTCCCAACATATCATATGATTCTCGTTCTTGAAAATCCACACTTTTCCAAACCCGAAAACGGATTTTAATTCTAGGATTCCTCCGGAGGCAAATACTTTTATGCATACCTCTTCCGGTTGATCCACACCATCCCTCTATTCTCGTAAGATGATACACACTATAACATGACCCGCCGATTGTGCGCTACATCATGGCACATTGAGAGCGGAGATAATTGTTAAGTATTATATGCGAAAGAACGCGATAGTGAACTTTGGTCATGATTATGAAGAATTTGGAGTGAAGTTGTGAAATGTGGAAAATGCAATTGAATGATGCTTATTGTTTATGATATGGTGATTGTTGTTATGAATGTTGGGAATTGATATGGAATATGGAGGAAGACATATAAACAAAGAAAATCTTTGCCCAATTTTCTCTAGCTTTAGTAAGCACATTCTTGTAATTGTGTAGCTAATGACGACATGAATTCTCTTGAAGGTAAAACGAGTGCATTAAGGGAGAACGAGCAAGCAATAAAATAGCTAAGCGACAAAGGTATGTAAGGCTAGTCCTTTCTTTCTCAGGCATGAATCTTATGGCATGATTTTCCTCCTTCTTTATGAATTTCCTATCTTCAAGAAAACTATGAGCCTTGTTCATGAATAAGCCATATGAGATAAGAGATATGCGATGAGTACGATATTGATGATGATAAGCTAAGTCTAAAGAAGCTATAGTTCATGATATGATGTTCCTATAAAGCTAATGAAGCTATCCATAGTTCATTGATGTTGATTACTGTATACACTCACCTTATGTGCTAATTCCTTCAAGGTGAGGCGGAATGTTCATGAATGCTCCATAATGTAATCGGGGGTTCACGACCCTACGTCACCCCGATAAAGTATAATCGTCCATGAGTCCCATGCATGCATTATGATGAATTATGATGAGCATACTATGATGAGCAAATTATGATAAAGCCATGAAATGCCTATGAGATGAATAATAATGGTAAGTATACGGCATTTGTTATGAAGTTCATGCCATGAAAATGACATTATTTTCAATAGATTGTCCTTAATCCAAATACATGCTTTATGAAGAGTTATGATAAGCTTATGAGATGTATGTGATGATGACGAAATATACCGAGCCTCGTTATGGCCGGGGTACGGAAGACATATATGTGATCCGTCGAGCCACTACGTGGCCGAGTACGGATCTTGTCGATATACGTGGCCGAGTACGGATATTGTCGAGCACTACGTGGCCGAATACGATCTTGTCGAGCCTTACGTGGCCGAATACGGATAACGTTTAAATGTGTATAAGTAAATACGGTACTATGATATGTATATGTATGTGTTATGATGAATGCAAGATGATGATAAGGTTATGATTAGTTATGCTAAGGTCATGTTATGCTTATGCGACGTATAAAAATGTTAAGGATGATACCGAGCCAATATGGCCGGGTACGGGGTTGTAGTGCATTGTAAATTACTGCATATGTAAGTATGTGGATATAACAAGTGTATCTTTAGAGGAATAAAGGGGTAAGTATGTACGACGATTGTTAAAAAGGTATTATAAGAAATGGACAGTTCCTTTATTTTATGCTATCCCTTATGTTCCTATTATGTATTATTATTATTGATGCCTTACATACTCAGTACAATATTTGTACTGACGTCCATTTCCTTTGGACGCTGTGCTCATGCCCACAGGTAGACAAGGAGGTGACCCAGATTCGTGGAAGCTAGTAGCTGATTTGAGAGCACTCCATTTTCCGGAGGTGCCATTGACTATTCTTTTGGTGCATATGTATATATTCATGATTTGGGCACGACGGGGTCCTGTCCCGTCCATATGTCTAGTACTCTAGTAGAGACTCGTAGATACGTATGTGTGGGTAATATGGTCTCACAGATCCTTATCGTATGTACATTATTATTTTGATAGCCTAAAGGGCGGATGTTTATAAAGTAAATATGTTTTAAACGAAAGTCGTTTTCTATGATTATGAATGGTGAGAAATATGAACGAAGGCAGGATAAGTAATAGGATAAGTGGTGCTCGGTGGTTAGCCCCGGGTACCCGTCATGACCCTAGTCGGGTCGTGACAGTTATCTTCCTCAATCTTTAGACGAATCACAAAATCTTTGAGCATCATTTCCTTGGTTTGTGTTTTAGGTAGTTTTTAAAATCTCTCCACGAAGGAGGCAATTTTTCAATCATAGCAGCCACTTGAAACGCCTCATTAATTATCATTCCTACAATATTAAACTTGTAAGTAACGGTATAGTTAATACTTGCAATAAACGTATTAATACGAATTATACCTTCAGCAAGGAGATCATGGATAAGGACTTGAAGCTCTTGGACTTGAGTTCCGACAGATTTATTGTCCATCATTTTATAGTCCAAAAATTTTGCAACTACAAACTTTTTCAAACACGCGTCTTTAGTTTTATACTTCTTCTCAAGAGCATCCCATAACTCCTTTGAAGTCTTTGCGATTGTGCATTGTACAAATCATCCTCTAAACCACTAAGGATGTAGTTCTTGCACAAAAAACCTGAATGCTTCCAAGCCTTGACAACCACGAAAAGCTCATTGTCCGATGCTCCTTCTTCAGGAACTGGAGCATCTTCCCTTATGAACCTTTGCAAGCTCGGGGTGGTCAAATAGAAAAACATTCTCTCGTTGCCATCCTTTAAAATTAATTCCGGCAAATTTTTCGGGTTTCTCCGCCGCTTGCGGTTTGTTAACGACTAGAACTAGCAACATTGCTCGTAGAGCCAATGACAGGGGTTGTTGTTCCAGTACCAGTAGTAGTCACATTTGCAATTTGGTCTCCCATTTCTGTTTGGAAAAACATAAATAGGATTAAAAATCGGTGAAGTTTTTATATCTTCAAACCGAATGCACAAACTTATATATACTCGATGAAGTTTTTATATCTTCAAATCGAGTAAACAACTGAGTAGAAAGTTATGAAAATTTTAATCTCAATACCAGAGTAGAAAATCTAAAGATTTTAGTCTCCAAATGAATAGAAAGTTACGAACACTTTAATCTCAAACTGGAGTAGAAAATCTGAAGATTTTAGTCTCCAAAAAAGCAACTTTTTTTTTCCTGAAAAGTACCTTTTATTTCTGAAAAGAGTAACTTTTTTATTTCTAAAAAGAGTACTTTTATTTCTGGAAAAACACTTTTATTTCTTAGAAACAATGAAAATCAGCAAAGATTTTATTTGTTCAAACCAACACCATTTATATTCTTTAAATTGAGTAGCAACTTAGAAGTAGAAATGAACACAAAAAATATATATATAATAAATTCCTTAAGATTGTTGTCCAATCTGTGCTCAAAACTATAAATGTTGTTAGTAAAACAATGTTGAAAGCAGAAAGTAATATCTCAATAAACTGAGAAAAGAAAGTGACGAAAAGAGTAAACCAGAAACTAAAATGAGAAAAATATTCAGAAAATAAATATCCAAGTCCACAGAATTCACTGTATGTCCTTAAGGAATTTAATCCCCTCAAGTACTCGAGGTCAAGGATTACTTCCTCCCGGGATAAAATGGATAAACCTGTCAAAGATGTAGCGGTACCTCAAACACCTTTGACTTCATGCAAACTCAAGCACGGCAACAAATCACACAAGACACAGACTTAGTTTTGTTTTCAAAAATTTCAGTCGTTGAAAAATGAGGCATCGCCTCTGTATTTATAGCCTGTGAAATACCCGTTGTGAACAGGTATGGTGTCTGTTTGGAAAGGCCATGCCTTTTTCCGAAAATAAGAAATATTTCTGTTAGGGAAAATATTCCGCGAAAAAAAAATAACTATTTTTTAGCGCGGAAAAATTTTCAGAAATGGAAAATGAATAAAATAAATTTGGTCTAAAAAGATTATCAATCAATCAGATCATTTGACCAAATCCAAATCCGAAGCCGAGCGACGACGACAACGCGAGGGGAGTCCCTTTTCTCAACTCTTTAAGAGCTAGAAGAAGTGCTTCTATATATAAGCACGCAAATGTTACTTTCTACCACCAATGTGGAAGAAAGAGCACTTAGAAAAGTTATTTCTCCAAATTTCAATTTTCCCCCCATTTTCTTTTTCCCTCCATTTCTCATTCACACCCTCTTAGCTAGCTTCAATAGTTACTAGTATTAACTTTTATTTACGTAAATTAAGAAACAAATTATCTAGTGCTGGAGTGAAATAACCAGAGTAGAGTGCATGGAAGGAATATAGATATTCATATAGTCGATCTTAATAAGTATCGAATTAAGGTGTGGTTAATTGATTGATTTGAACAAAGGTCATGCAATACCCTTATCCAGCTGTCCTACACCAACACATCTCTTGTTGTGTTCTAATTAATGGCCTAGCCTAAAGCGGATGAAACACATGTTAAGCGTATTTTTGAACTAACTTAGCTCAATTATGATCAAAGCCTATATAGTTCCGGGCGATGAGTATGGTGATGACGGAATGATGGTGTGGGGCTCGATTTACTTCCTTTACCATGCCAAGGTAGTTTGGAGACACACACAAAAAGTTAGCATGCGGGCTTTGGTGGTCATAAGATACTCGGACGATGTTGGTGACACACAATTACTTTCAAGACTAGTTTCTGGACACGTGCGCTGCACGTATATCCTTGTCGATCAGTACAAACTTTTTAAAGCAGTATAAATCATAAATTATAAATTATATTAAACTATGTGTGATAAAGATGAACCTTTTGACGATTGTTATTTGACAAATCTCCAACATTTCCAACCAACAATGGCTTATGATTACTACAAATTTACTTGACAAAAGGTTTGTTGATGTTATACCATATGTACTATTTTTCTAAAAGCTAGTAAAATACAAGCTCATGTGTGCTAATGGACCAAAAAAATGTTATCGTAAGTGTGATTAAGTACTCAACTATACTACCATCTGGAAGTTATGCTTAACGAACATGAAAATCACATTTGAAAATGATGTATCCGTCCATTCAGCACTGTAATGAAACAAACATATTGCTATCAAATTATCCAACGAAAATTAAAAAGGCGATATGGAAATTAAGGGAAACAGAAAGAAAATAACATTACGACAGTGAGGTTTAACTAATTATGAAGGGAGAAACATAATGAAAGAAATAAAATGGGACATCAAAGAGTTTATAAATTTAAACGATCAGCTATAGAATTAGCAAAACATTCTATAAAAATAATAGAGAAAAGAAATCAACTACCTGATTTATCACTTGCAGATTGGTTTTGTGCATCACAAATGGTGAGTGGAGGGATATGCCAAATTAAAAGAACAATGTATTCTATGGGAAATTAAAGAAATTTTTTCCAATTGCCCATGATTTGAATGAAAGAAGAATTGCTTAATTAGCTGTGCACTTTGTGGTGTTTGAGCACGATTAACAAAATAAATAAAGGATCAGAATTACTTCCAACTTCCCACAACTATGTAGTCCAAAAGTCGGAAGTTATAAAAAAAAAAAAAAAAAAAAAAAACTCCAGTACATTGAGTAGGCATTCTAAAGGTTGCCATTAATTGTACCTTTACATGGCAAATTTCATCCCTACCCATATCCATGGCATTGTCTATTTTAGGAATAAGAATATCCTAGTATTAGAAGGACTTTTTAAGAAACTTATCAAAATTAGACACTCTATAAAACGGAAGCTAGACCTAATTTCCTAACCTAGAGAGATACACCCTACACGATAACAGCTAGCCGCAGTAAACCTAGTAATGCTACACATACCATAATTAGCCCAACACTCACACTACACACAATTCACAAAACATTGAGATATACCCATACACACACAGTGGCGGATGTAGCGTGATAAGTGGGGTTTCAATTGAACCCCTAACTTTCAATGCGGAGTATAAATTTATGTGTAAAAATTTATTAAAATTGCAATAAATAGAAGACATGAACTCATAACTTTTAAAATACAACGGGTTCAAACTAAGAATATAAAGGTTGAACCCATAAAGTTTAAATCCTAAATCCGCCTCTGTATACACATATATACACCGTGAGAGACCTAATACACAAAAATCCTAGTAGCCTTAGCATTTTAATCTTCACGTAGAAGCTCCCGTAACCAATCTTTAAACCACCTCTAAGCACCATGACAGCAGCTCCAACAACAGCACTGTTTCATCTCACCGACATCTAAAACCATCAGTCCTCTTCCTGATGACTTTCAATGGAGGTTTTCTAGTTGGGGTTTAAAACTTTCTGATCTGAGCTAGGCGAGGTTACAGTTAGAGGTTGCCGACGAGGTTCCGGTTCTAGTTTTCTGCTTTCAAGTAGGGTTGGACGTTTGTTGCTGTATAAATTGGATATTCGTCTAAAGAGGTCCAATTCTATCACTTTTTATCTTATTTGTCTTGAACTATAAATAGAATTTCTTGGATGCTATCTGCTATTTTGGATTGAGATGATATAATGCCATGGTTTTGTTGTCATTTTAATATACTGTAGCGTGCAACTTGGTCTTTAATTAGGTTTCATGCTATATTAATAGCTTTTGGTTATTTGCTCTTGAGAATTGAAATTAGTTGACAAAAATTGGTTCTTTACAAGTTTTTTTTTTTTTTTTTTTTTTTCACGATTTGGGCAATCAATAGGCTACTGTGAAGGATAATAAACATTAGAATAATGGAGTTTAAGATTGGGTAATTAATGCATTGTGAATTCCTTAATTCCAGTCCATAGAGTTATGTTAGTGTAGATTGAGAGTTTAAACTTCAGTTTTGGATTTGATCTATCGTTCTCTCTTTCATGCAAGAAAAATGATGATATTTCTTTGGGTTGACATTAATAATAATCATGTCGGAATTTTCATTGACGTTATGGTAAAGAATTTATTTGATCCTAGCATTAAGCATGTAACTTGGTCAAAAAGTGAATATTGTAGTCCAAATGAAGTATTCTCCAAAGTCATTTAGCCTCAAACGTTTGGGCAGTGAGCTCAATTGGGTTTGAATCTGGAAAAGGTTTAAATATTAATTTACTTATAGTTTTGGTTTAAAGTTTGTCTATTTGAGCTAAATGATTTGGAATTTTGGTTGATTTTTAAGTGTTCAGGCAATAACTTTTTCTAGTCAATTTTTTTTCCCAGTTGTTCCCTACTGTTACTATTTGAGTTATTTTAAAATGTTTCAGTCACTCGTTCAAGCCTGCCGTTACTGGCTCGATATGTTTTGGGGCCCGGATTAATTTTCGAGGCCCCATTAATTAATTTTTAGTGTGAGATGAGTGAAATGAGATACGAATTATTTCAAATCACATTGCATTAAGTGAAAAAAGAAAAGAGCGGAAAACCAATTATAAAGGAGCGATACGGGTTGCGAACTTATTCAAAACCCGTTGTCAAAAGAGTGAAAATTGACCAAATAACAAGTCTCGGATTTTAGAGACAAATAATTGCTTTTAACGTGAGATGAGCTTTAACGACGTTTTAAAATGTTTATCTCGATTAAGAATGCGGTTATGCATCTTATTTTGATACACTTAGACAACTCAAGGATGTGGTTACGCACCTTGGCCAATTCGTTTTTAAATAATTAATTTCGTTTCGATTAAGAATGTAGGCACGCATCTTATGTTTATACGCTTAAAAGAAACTCAAGGATGCGGTTACGCACCTTGAAATAATTGTTCTAATAATTAAATTTCATTAATTCAAATCAAGACGTGTAGACAGAGACAGATACGTGCGATACATACAAGTG
Source organism: Lycium ferocissimum (assembly GCF_029784015.1). NCBI lineage: Eukaryota > Viridiplantae > Streptophyta > Magnoliopsida > Solanales > Solanaceae > Lycium > Lycium ferocissimum. The sequence continues at coordinate 73,726,858 of NC_081347.1, forward strand.
AAGAAAGCGGGAAAGCTTCTGAATTTGTGTACAAAGGCACGTTATCTAGTTGAAATGTGGTGAACATCCGAATGTGAAGTGATGAGAAATATTAGGCGTAAATCTTGTCCCTGTGATTACTACGTGTTCTAGTGACTATATAAGAGCCTTTGTTCCGCAATACATGCCCAACGAGAGTCTTGAGAATTGGCTGTACAAAGAAGAGTTGCACTTGAACCTTCTTCAAAGAGTCACCATAAGAGTCACCCTAATGCTTGATGTTGTTGTAGCAATTGAATATCTACATCATGGTCATGACACTTCGATAGTTCATTGTGAACTAAAGCCAGCCAATGTTCTTTAAGATGAAGAAATGGTGCATGGCACATGTTGGTGATTTTGGCATCTCCAAAATTTTAGCTGTAAGCAAGTTCATGGCACAAACCGAGACATTAGGTACTCATTGTTAAATGGCACCAGGCATACTAGTCTCTTTCTTTTAACTTATCATTATAAACAACTCCACTTTGATTTTCTCTCATCAAAACTAAGCCCTTCCGAATTCTAGAATTGATCAATAGACAGCTAGCCTTTGTTAGTATTGAATCATTGTTATATATCAATAAGTAATTTTTATTTTTTTTCATTTTCATTCTTCTAAGAATATGGCTAGGAGGGAATAGTGTCCACTAGTGGTGATGTATATAGTTACGGCATCATGGTGATGGAGGTTTTGGCCAAAAAAAGGCCAACAAATGAAGAGATATACAATTAAAATCTTGACTTGAGGAAGTGAATAATATGAGCATTTCCAGGGACTATGATGGACGTTGTGGATGTCAATCTCTTTTCTGAGGAAGAACAAATCACTTCTAAAAGGGAAATCTGCATAGCCTCCATGATAGAGGTGGCTTTGGACTGCACAAAGGAAACACCAGAATCAAGGATAACCATGAAAGATGTAGTCAAGAGGCTTAACAAGATCAAGAAAACATTTTTGGAAATGTAGAAGTTAGCATCTCTTTCGGTGGTGTGTTTTCTGAACTGCAAGTTAATATGTTTCTTTAGTAAAGTAATTGTCTGTACTACTTGGAGTCATGTACTATTTGTACTTCAGGGTGTTGCATTTCCCTCATTTCGTAATTTCATTTGAGTGGTTTTGAACCTATTTTATATTTATTTTTTTTGGTAACTATGTTTTGAATGCTTGAATAAACTAGAATTAAATTAATGAATATTATGAAGGTGTTCAGCTGCACTATTTTAATTTCTGATTGCAAGCTTGGAAATTATCTCTTTTTGCTTCTCCTTTATATTTTTGATTCATTAGAGTCTTCCGATATACTTAACTATTTAATAATTGGAATGCTCAGTTGGACTTGGTGAATTTTGCAGGTGAATGGAAGACCAGATCCTAATAATTCAATAGTTTTTACATGGTAAGTGCATATAAGTTAAACTCAAACTTTAATTTGATCTCCCCGTTTTCCAGTATCAGTCAAAGTTTAAGTCAAAGTTTAAGCCACATACACTGACGATTATCAAGTACTAAAAAAGTAAGTGCAATTAAATCTCTGTCAATCAGAAGAAGACGGGAAGTATTCTATTATAAGCCGGCTAAAAATTGTGTGGAACTTCGTAATTTAAATTCTTATTAATCTTTCTACTATTGAGATCTACTGAGCACTTGAAATTGTTATCGTCAATCTGGATTGAATAATTCATTTATTGCAAAACTTGCCATAAAACAATGCAAACGTGCAAACACCAATCCTAAACAGTATCACTGATACTTCATTTTAATTTGGACGATGGAACACATGACTTACTTGATGCTTTTAGTTGTTCCATCCTGTAACACACAATTTACTTGATTGCATCATCAAAGGCCAAGACTCTGAACTATGAGATGAACTTGCTAAAAATGAAATGAAGTTGGCAAGTGAGGCTGAAGAAAACAGCAGAAAGGCCTTAGATGATTTAGCGTTTGCGTTGAAGGAAGTTGCTTCCAAAGCATTTGGGGCGAAAGACAAACTTAGTGCTGCACAATTAGAATTAGGACAAGTGAAAAAAGAGGCTGGAAACTTGTAAAAAATGATCAAAAGGACTAATGCCAGATATAAAATGTTTTTGGATGAAGGGAAAAAGGAAACAAAACTATATGGGAAGACAGCAGAGCGATTGAAATTAGATGCAAAGGAGTCGCTATTGGCTGGGGATGGAAAAGAAATAAGCTTCATCGCATGTATAAAAAGAACTGAAGAAGAACGAGATGTTGCTTTGCACGAGGACACTAAGCTCACCGAGTATCTTAAAGCAGCCGAGCAAACGACTAAAGCAGCAACTGAAGAAAACTTCAGATCTTAAATTAAAGCAGGCTATCAATGAAGCAAATGCTGCAAAAGGATAAATCAATTCCATTTTATTTCTTGAGCAAAAACAGTAGCTTTTTTCTGCATCAACAACAACAACAACAACAAGCCAGTATAGTCATGCACCATGTGGGGATGCAGGGAGGGTAGAGTAACCTCCACCCTGTAGAAAAGGCATCAACAGAATATAGAAATTCATATAAAAAGCAAAAGGCATGAAGTCACCGAAGGCAATGTGAACACGAAGATCACAAAAGCCAAAAAATAACTAGAGAACTTTCAGCTTCAACTTTAGTGATTTTTGCTTTCAAATTGGAGTTGAGGATCTTTAGGATACCGAGCCAAAAATAAGTATCTCATCACCATAGTGCACGTAAAACTTATATGGGGCATTTAAATATAAGTGACCTTTAAGCCTTAAAATTGAGGGGAGGTGATTCAAGTTTTTATTATTGAGTAGAGATGATGATTTGATTAGTGATTAAGGGGTTTGGAGCTTGCCCAACAGTTTTGTTTTTGACACTTTGACCCTCAACTTTATTTTTAATACTTTACCCTCAAGTTTTATTTTTAACACTTTGTCCCTCGCCCTCACCCCCCTCCCCCCCCCGCCCCCATCCCCCACCCCCGCCCCCACTTGCCCTCCACCCCCCCCACCAAAAAATGTTTTTTGGAAAAGATTTTGAAAGTTTTTTTTTTTTTTTTTTTTGCACCACCCCCATCCCCGCCCCCACCCCCACACTATGCCTCCTCCCTTGCCCCCCACCCCCACCCCCACCAAAAAAAAGTTTTTTTAGAAAAATATTTTTAAAAGTTTTTTTTTTTTTATTTTGTTGCACCACCCCACCCCATCCCCCCCCCCCCCCCCCCCCCCAAAAAAAACTTGAAAAGAAGTTTTGAATTAGAGAGAGAGAGAGAGATACCTCCTCCATATGTTGATCCTAGCAAACCCGGAAGAAGGCGGACAAAGAGGAGGCGTGGAATCGGGGAATCATTGCGAACGAGAAAAAACAAATGCTCCTTATGCAAAACGGGTACAAAAAACATGTCCAAACCGAAATGCTCCATAGTTGTTAGTCTGTACCGTGTTGTGATAATAGTTATTTGTTGAACTTTATGACATTTTAATGTTATTCTTTTTTAGAATGATAATTTCCGTCTCTGTGTTTGTGAACTTGGTTTATATGATATGTTGATCGTGTTCAATCACAAATGTGTGTATTCGACGTTAATAAATTCTTTTCTAACAATTTTCAACAACTAATGAATCTGGCTGCACAGCTCCGTAACTTGTTGTGTTTATCCAACAAGTAACGGGACTTATTGCAAAGCAAGCATCTTGTTGGGTTTTATCAACTGCTAAAAAGATTTTCAACAAGTAAGTAATCCGTCGCAAATAACCGATGTGCCTTGTTGCGTTATTAACTAAGTTACATTTTGGGGTTTTTTCCAATAAGTGGAGTGACTTGTTGCGTAAAATCGGGTAACTTGTCGTGTTTATCCAACAAGAGTAAGGACTTGTTCAACAACTATGTCACTTGTTGTAATGTAGATACTACGATTGTTGCAATGTATGCTACACTTGTTGCAATAGATATTACGTAGTTACACTTGTATACTACTTGATTCACCTATATTTAGTGATCAACAAAGAGAAATCAATGATATTTAGTGATAAACAAAAGAAATCATCGATATGTAGTGATCAATTTATAATACTTAATTAATTTGATGGTATTTTGAGTTAGGAAAGATGATCTACTAAGTCAATATGCACTAAATCCAATGATCATTAGAGTGAATTGATATCAACTACTTGATTCACCCATATCTAGTGATAACAAATGAAATCAATGATATTTAGTGATTAATATATAATACTTAATCAATTTGATGGTATTTTGAGTCAAGAAAGATGATCTACTAAGTCGGTATGCCCGCGAACTACTTGATTCACCCATAGTTAATGACAAATAAAGGAAATCAACAATATTTAGTGATCAATGTATATACTTAATCAATTTGATGTATTTTGAGTCAAGGAATATGATATACTAAGTCATTATGCACTAAATTGAGTTATCATTAGAGTAAATTGATGTGAACTACTTAATTCACACATATTTAGTGATAAACAAAGGAAATCAACGATATTCGTTGATCAATGTATAATACTTAATCAATTTGATGTATTTTGAGTCAGGAAAGATGATCTACTAAGTCAGTATGCACTAAATCGAGTGATCATTAGAGTAATTTGATGTGAACTACTTGATTCACCCATATTTAGTGTTAAACAAAGGAAATAAATGGTATTTAGTGATGAATATATATATACTAATATCCTTAATGGATTAGATAGTAATTTCATGGATTAGATGGGCAATTCTAAGTGTATTCTTCCCAAATCGAGTGATCATTAGAGTGTTTTGATGCGAAGTACTTAATTCAACCATATTTAGTGATAAAAAAATGAATTCAATGTTATTCAGTATAAACAAAGGAGTTCAATGTGATCAATATCGTGAATATGTTGCAACAATTGAGGAGTTGTTGCAACATATGAGATACCTGCTGCAACATATGAGTAAGTTGTTGCAACATATGAGATATCTGTTGCAACATATGAGTAAGTTGTTGCAACATATGAGATACCTTCTTTGTAAAATATGAGTAAGTTGTTGCAACATATGAGATGTCTGGCCGTAACATATAAGTAAGTTGTTGCAATAATTCAAATATGTTGCAATAACTCAACAATTTGCTTAAACATATCGTATCCATCCGTTGAAGCAGTTAACCAACTTGCCGCAACTTCTTCAACAAGTGTATGATCTGTTGCAACAATTAACTCATATGTTGCGACATGTTTTTTAGTTTTTGCATACTTTAAGCCATTGTTTGATTTTTTCCAACAAGGTGAATAATTTGTTGCAACAACTAAGCAACTTGTATAAAAAGATTAGTAACTTGTTGAAGCAGTTAGTAACTTGTTGAAACAAATTAGTAACTTGTTGCTCGCAAATAACCGACGCATCATCTGTTGCAATAATTAATAAGCAAATAAATAAGTTCATAAACAAAATTGTTCCATGCCCACTTGGTTGCAAATACCACAACTAATCAAAATAAATAAGTTCATAAACATCATTCACAAATAACATAAAGGATAAATAATAATAAAAAAAAAACAGAAATTGTTCAACAACAACCTTGGCTCCAAATACCACAACTTAGTTCAGCAACTGCCTTCTAAGGTGTAGCAGATTTCCTTAATCTACTCCATCTCCTTCATTTCCATCATCAGTTTCTTCATCTTCTAATTCTTCTTCACTTTCTTCATTTGTATCTCTCGCTTCTTTGCTCGTTCTTCATCTCTTTCTAAGGATCGATTGTCAGTTTGTTCGTTCAATTTGACTATATCTTTCCTCAACATTTGCCGATTCATAAATAAATTGTCTACTTGTTGCAACACGTGTGTAAATTATGCGACAACTACAAATCTGTTGGATGTCTTCTATCATGTAATCCAAATAATCGAAGCTATGTCCAATATACATTTGTAGTCATGTTACACGTATTGTCTACTTATTGCAACAAGTGTAGAACTTGTTGCAACAATTACAAAATCATGGATATCTTCTACTACTGTAACCAAATAATCGAAGATATGTCCATACATTTGTATTTGTTGCACGTATCGTTTGATTTGTTGCAACAAAGTGTAACTCGTTATAACAACTACAAATTTGTAGGATATCTCTCTACAAAAAAAAAAAACTAAATAATCAAAGCTATGTCAATAGATTTAGTTGTTACGGTAACAGATTGTCATTTGTTGGCAACAAGTGTAGAACTTGTTGCAACAACTATAAATCAGAGATATTCTACAAAAAAAAAAAAAAAAAAACTAAATAACTGAAGCTATGTCCAATGTGACAGCGAGTCGTTGCAATGGATTGTCTACTTGTTGCAAAAGTAGAACTTGTTGCAATAATTACAAATCTGTTGGTTATCTTCTAAATAGAATCAGATAAATACCAGGACAAGAACAAAAATTATATGTTGGATATATTTTCCTAAACCCCGAACCATACCAGACAAGAATTTAAAAAAACCATCTATTCACTACAAACTTTTCCTAAACCCAAAAAAAAAAAAAAAAAATTCAAAACTTCCAAGATTTTTTTTGGAGAGAGAGGATTTAAAAAACCAAAATAAAAACTTTCCAAGACTTTTTTTTAAAACAAAATTAATTTTTTTTTGGGGGTGGGTGGGGTAAGTAAGAAAACAAAAACAAAAAAAAAATCCAAAACTTCATTTTGTTGTGGGTGGGAGAAGTAAGAAACCAAAAAAAATAATTCAAAACTTCTTTTCAAGAAAAAACATTTTTTTTGGGGGGGGGGGGAGGGGGTTGGTGTGCGAAAAACAAAAAATTCAATACTTTTTTTTTAAAACAAATTTTTTTTGGAAGGGTGAGGGGTGCAAAAAAACAAAAAAAAAACTTTTCAATTTTTTTTTTTTTGTGGAGGGAGGGGTGGGAGGAGGAGGAGTGGGGAGAGGTAAAAAAAATCAAAATTTTTTTGGGGGTGGTGTGTGGGGGGAGGGCTGAAAAAAAATAAAGTAAATCAATACTTAAAAAAAAATTGGGTTGGGAGGGGGGTGGGGAGGGGCGAGGGGGGTGGGTGAAAAAACAAATAAAATAACAAAACTTAAAAAAAAAAAAATGGGGTGGGGGTGGGGTGCGTGAGGGGTGGAAGGAAGAAAAAGTGGGATGGTAAAAAAAGAAAATCAAAACTTTTTTTTTAATTTTTTTTGGGGGTGGGGGGGGGGGAGGGGGGTGAAAAAACAAATAAAGAAATTAAATTTTTTTTTTAAAACAAAATTTTTAAAAAAAAAAATTAGGCGGGGGGTTGGGGGGGGGGGGGGGGGGTGTGCGGAGGTGGAGGAGGAGGGAGGAGGGGGTCTTTGGTGAAAAAGCAAATAAAAAAAATCCAAACTTTTCTTTAAAAAAAAAATTTTTTGGTGGGGGTGGGGGGCGGGGAATTTTTTGGTGCGGGGTGGGGGGGGCGGGGAGGGGGCTGGGGAGGGGTGGGAGGAGGAGGCGGGGGCTAGTGGGTTTTTTTTTAATTAAGTTGGGATCTTTTGTATTTTACAAAGATTAAGAAGTTTGAAAAAATACATTTTTTGGACAATCTCTTAATCCCAAATTTAATTGATTTTGATTTGATGTGGTCCTACAAGTCACCTATACTAATTTGACAACTAAAAGGTCACCTTCAGTTAAATCTTCCAACTTATATTTTAAAGGGAAAAAGTCATAAAATATTCCCCACAACTTTACGATTTAGAGCGAAAAATGATGGATATATACCCCTCATAGTTACACAAATGGCACAAATATACCCTTTTCACTGTCGTAAATTTTTTTAAAAATTATTTAGCTTGTTTTTTTTTTATTAGAAAATGTCACGTGACATTAAAAAATACTATCAATTTTTTTAAACCACGTTGTAATTTTTTTTACTGGGTCGAATCTAGTTTGTTTAAAGCCATGGGTAGACTTATATTTTTTAAGCAATGTAAATTTTTTTTTAAACCAATGTATACAACTACTAGAAAATAATTGCCAAGTGCCTTTAAAAAATAAGTCTACAAAAAATGGGTATATATTTTTTTTTTAAAGTCACGTGATATTTTTTAAATTAAAAATATAAGCTAAATGATATTTAAAAAACTTGTCACAAATAAAAAGCAAATTTGCACCATTTATGCAATCGGCAGTGTGATATATACCGCTTTTTTATCGGTATATACTCATTTAAACCTAAAATTAGCGGTGTATATTTGCACTTTAGCCTTATTTTAAATATTCATATAAGTAGTAATAATATAGGAGTTCAACTAGAAGAAAAAAAGCATATTTTTCGAAGAATCGGTAACCTCTAATGACGTATAGTTTTCATAGGAAAGGATAATTCCGTAGGCTTTTGTATATAGGTACAGCTTGAAATTGTACAATTCTTTTCTTCTTTGATGTTTTCATACTATGCTACAGAAATATGATTATTTATCAGAAGAAAGCAAAATTGATCTCCAGAGTACAAATCACGCAATTTAAATTAGTTATTTGAAGATTATACATTAGCTATGCAAACTTTTATACTGAAAACTAGATGTATAACAAACACGAATTTCAATACGAAGATTATGTTTTCTCGTACTTTATCGGCATACAAAATTTACGTATAATACGCTTCATGACATTACTTATAGGGTCTTAGGAGGTAATCGGATCCTATTCGTGCAAGTTCTAGGCGTTCGAGACAATTCTTTCGACTATACCCTGACATTGTGATCCCTGCGAGTGAATAGTAACGTTTCAATCTCGGATTTCTAGAATTAGGAAAGTCCCCCCGGCGCGAAATCAAGCCTACACGTCTACGACATGCCAAAGAAAGAAGGAGTAAGCCTTACATGCCTTCGGACGTCTGCTTGCTTTATCTCCAATCCGTTTCGTCGAAAATGCGTAAATGGTCGCACTTTACCGATTACTATTCATGAGGATTAACATTCCAATCTTAGGTTCACGTTTGGCTACCGAAATTTCGAGCGGCGCTTTTTATGTGTATAACGTCGAGAATCGTCTCGGCTCAAATATCAACAACAACAACCAACCAGCATCTGATCAACTCAACGACACCAATAATCGCCATAAAACTCACAATAACACATATAGTCTTTCTTTCCACATAATGTCACAACTTCTACTCCAACTTCATACTTCCGACTATTATCAACATTTTCATATTCATGCATTAACTCAAAGCCATTCAAATCATATACAAGAACACTTTAAGCAATTCATACAATTTTTCAAATAATCCAAACGTTATTCCATTGCACTTTTGAAATGGCCCTCAAACCCATAAAACAACATCAATTATACTCTTTCTTCCAAATTCATGATTTACATCATTAATCCACATACTAACAAAGCAATATTCATAAATGCAAAAATTACATAAAAATCCACATACATTCCCAAATCATGCCATAACAATACAACGTCATTCTAAGTCATCAAACTGCATTTTTCTTATAACATCGTAATAGACGACAACGAAACCAACGACAATTTGTTCATTCAAGACCACACAAAGGAGGCCATTCGGCCAATAACCACCATTTACACAAAAATGATTTGCATTCTTTTCTTCACTCCACAACAAATAAAACATGCTAACCACCATCTGTATTCATGACTTATACTACAACACACACACATTGTGGCCACCATACACGGCCAACTACTATCTCTATCATAAATTTTCTTCCATTTTAATCGACAACACACACATCATCTATACACAAGAAAAGAAGATTAAACTCACCTTTCTTAACATGTACATGACCACAGTTGGTCGTTAGAGAAAACTAGCGAACTATCTTACATAACTTTTCGCCACGTTATAGCACCCTTGAATTAGTAGGTTTGCAAAACATTTTCTATGGTTAATTCTTGGTCTCCCTTTTCCTCCTCCTTGTTGAGTGACCCTTTTTTCTTGCTTCTTGAGTTTTTCTCTAAGTTTCTTGAAAATTCTCCAAGTATCGTATGACTTCTAGATGACTAAGTCATCATATATAATTTCACACATGTTTGGTGTGGCCATGGCCCACCATAAGGTGGCCGGCCACCTCTGCCTCAAATTTTTTTTTTTTTTTTTTTGAATTTTCAACTTTCCCAAAATAGTCAGGGATAAAATGGAATATAATTCCTCCAAGTGTTTCTTAACCTTTCCGAGACATTGAAATCATACCTGATTTAAACCTTTAAACAATCGAAAGTCTCTCGGGATAGCCTTTCTTTCATAATTTACACAAGTTGTCCCGTTGTTAGTACGGGGATATTTCAATTGCCAAATAAATTTCTCGAATATACAATATGTCTCATATGTCGGGTAGGGGTCTCGGGGGGGGGGGGGTTTCCGCATGACCATATACGATCTGCGCTTGTTGTTAAAATTAATCCAAATTTAGATTGAACTTCTCCTTATCAAAGTTATTTCAAATTTTCGTCGCATTGGTTGTCGGAATCCGCCTCTCTTCTTCGGTTAACATGGTCATCACGGGGTATTACTCATTAACCTATACCTATACACATCATATATAAGTCGGGGAGGTCCTCTACTCCATTTGTCTCACATGGCCCTAATTCTCGTGCCATGATGTTTTCTTTGTACCCCAGTTTCCTTTTGCTCGCGCGGCTTTATTTCGTGGACTAATGGGTTGTCAAATTTTTGCCTCGGGATATTCTAGTCCATTTACTACTCTCGATGTTCCGAGTCTTATAGGACTCTTTTACTTATGGAAAAAAAATTCTATGTATTAAATTTCCCTCGCCTATGCACGCTTAACCGTAAGTTCGATGGTATACGATGTTAGCGTAAGTATAATCGCGTTCAACTCGCAATATGGAGTCGGAGTGCGCGTAATTTGAAGTAAAATACGGTCTTGACATTTCCGGACACGTTTTTAGCATAAAACAACGTTTTGCCTTTCTCGATTTTTACCAAATCAAATAAAACTATTACCATTTTCCATCCTATCTCACGGTCATAATAACAATAAACGTAGCGCCATTTAATAATACATGTGGTTTATAAATAGCCGCTTACAATTCAACCATATCATACACGATTATATAAACACAAAAAAAAACCTTAAGTGAGGATTTATGTACCGTAGCGGCGTACGGAGAAATGGAGCTCCGTGTCATGGGAACATCTAATGCATATCTTCGATGGACCGGCGCGGCATGAAACGCGACCGCGACCTGAAGAAAGGGGGTGCGGTGGAGTATGTGGGGCGCGCGTAAAGCATGGAATATCGTAAACAGGACGAACCGGCGAGGAGAATGAAAGAAGTAATACAATAACCCGAAATCATAACGCTTGCCTTTGAAACATAAATCACAAGAAAAATTTCATACGCGGCGACATTCCCCAAATGAGGCCTGCCACAACGAGAAAATCATCTCGTACATATGCATAGATATAACGTGCCCCGGCCCTCTAGTGAAGGCTCGCGATAAGTAAAACCATCGGATGCGTATACATATAACGTGCCCCGGCCCTTTAGTGAGGGACGCGGTAAGTAAAATCATCATCGTCATATACATATAACGTGCCCGCCCTAGCCTCTTGGAGGGACGCAATAATTAAAATCATCTGTCACATGCGCCTGTAACGTGCCCGACCCTCTCTAGTGAGGAACGCGTAAAAGGGAATCATCATATACCATCCGGTGAGAAGCCATCGACATATTGTCTATCAAATAGTCATCCAACCCCGTGACATGCGGTAAATATCGATCGTGCCGTATGCCCCTCCCCATGAGGACGCGTGTCTGTTCAAGGTCAAATGAAGTGCACGAATACATGCACGGCCGGGACGCGGTGAAAGAGATAATAATAGCTCGCACGAAGCCGGGGGAAATAGTGAGAAACCATATGCACAAATCATCATATACCACGGTAACACTCCTGCTGCCTCGGGATGCTCGTATGAGCGGACGTGCACCCCGATGTAGGATTGGCCTAAACATGTCGTACCCCGTACTTTGCACGTTCGGATATTTTGAGATAGTTGCGGTATCAAGTGTTATAAGCGATTTTGAATATTTGCGATGTCGCGAGATAATTGTAGTAAGTTGAGGACAATGCTATGTTTTAGTCTTGCTTGATATAAGTTGCAGTGACGAAAATTTTGGATGTGGAAATATTGGAAAATCATCTCCGGCGTAAAATTGGAATTTCCAATTATTAGTTCTTGAAAACTTTGTGTCTTTGAGCAACAAAAAAAAGAAGGAAAAGACATTAGAAAATTAAAGAGAGGGAAGCTGGAGGCCAAGGTGACTCGAATCTCGGGGGGCGGAAAATGGGCGCCTACATCACATGCCTTATTTTTTGCCTTAGAAGATTCGGAAATTGATGAAAGAAGAGAAAGAAAAGAAGAAGGAGAAAAGAAACTGAGCATTCGGCCATTGAATCGGAAAGAAAGAAACCTTTGAAAACTTGTCCAAAGAATTATTTTCTTGTTGTATTTCTACTAATTCAAGGGTCCTCTACAACGTGGTATAATTATTTCGGAAGATAATCGTTCGTTTCGTCGTTTGGACAATTTGGTGGAATGAAGAAGTTAGAAGAGAAAGGTAAGAATTCATCCACGTCAGATTTATGTTATGAAGGTTTGTTTGTGTTGTGGTATATGGAAATGTGGTGCACAACACAGAAACAAGACTTTGCATGACGGAAGTGCATGTGTACATTCGTAGGGTGACCGCTGCGATACCACTTTTGTTGAATTTTACCCGTTGTATTATAGTTGTGGTTATTGGCAAATTTGTATTACGAAATGCATTCGTTAACAAGAAAATCAATAAAATAACTCAAAATATTTTGAACAATTCATGGACGAGGAGTCTCTTGTTTTCCTACTAACAAAATCAGCTTTTGCGCTGATGGGCACCAACGTATCCGTATACCCTCGGATATAAACACATACATAATTGGCGCCGCGGTGGATAAATCCGCCCGGAATTTCATATCAAATACAAACTTGCGAACGTGCAAAATCGGAACCATAACCCACGTTTTATGTCTATAGAGCCGCTCACAAAAACGGAACATACGAATATATATGACGGGACGGGGCCCCGCCTAACATGACTCGGATATACATAATATGCACAAACTCGGCTACGAAAATGCGGACTCGGGACGAGGGAGCTCTCCCGGAAATAGGCGAACGGGGACCACTGGCGGCGGCTCGCCGAACGTATGCTGCGCACGCGGCATGAACGCGGCCCCGAAGAAAGGGGGTCGATGCGAAATAGTCGAGTATGTAAAAGCGATTAGACACGGTAAATAGAACCGTAACCCAATCTAGACTATATCGAATTAAGCATAGAGTCGGGAAAACTAGAACTACTTTGAGAAACATGTATCATGTATACCAACGTCATATCATCAAATCGGTATGCACATTTAACGTGCCGGCCCTCCGGCAAGGGACTCGGTAAGTATAAACCGTATATGTATAAATATGCCGTACCCGGCCCTCCGGAGTGAGGGACTCGTATGTATAAATAATACCGACCCTAATGAGTACTCGGTACAATGCAATAGTGTGCACGAATACATACCCGCCCGGGACTCGGTGGAAGACATAACGACGGTATGCACGAGCGAGTAGTGAGAGGTCATATGCATATAACAAGTAAATAACCATATTCTTTTCCAAACTCAAGGACGAACTATATTCCCCGTCATGTTAAAGTGCACGAAACGGATTCCGGGTTGACGAAATTAATAAGTAAAAGTTATGAACTTCCGCGATCATTTTACGTATCAAAACATATCGTACAACTTAAGGGAACAATCAAAACAACCATCGTGTAGTAATTAAGGCAATAGCCAAAAGCTTTAACTTTAAGTTCGCGAAATTATGCCAAAAACGATTGCCTCGTACAAAAATCTCGGGACGCGTGGCCCCACCTCGGGTCAAATGTGGCGGCATACAAAATTTACGTATAATACGCTTCATGACATTACTTATGAGGGTCTTGAGGGTAATCGGATCTATTAAATACGAGTTCAAGTTCTAGGATTCGGACAATTCTTTCGACTATACACGAAAGCATTTGCTTCGGTCCTGCGGTGAATAGTAACCATTTTTCAATCTCGGATTTCTAAATTAGGGAAAGCCCCCCGAGCGCGAAATCAAGCCTACACGTACTACGACATGCCAAAGAAAAGAACAAGCCTTACATACCTTGCGGACGTCTTACGCTTGCTTTATACGAAATCTGGATTTCGTCAAATATGTAAATGGTCACGCTTTACCGGTTACTATTCATGAGAATTAACATTCCAATCCTAAGTTCACGTTTGGCTACCGAAATTTGACAACGCTTCCCCTATGTATAACGTCCCGAGAATCATCTCGGCTCAAATATCAACAACAACAACCAACATCACGATCAACTCAACAACGCCAATAATCGCCATAAAACTCATAATAACACCTATAGTCTTTCTTTCCACATAATATACTTGCCATTTCCTCAACTTCACACTTCCAACTATTATCAACACTTTCGTATTCATGCATTAACTCAAAACCATTCAAATCGTATAGAACACTTTAAGCAATTTATACAATTTTTCAAATAATCAGCGTTATTCCATTGCACCACGAAATGGCCCTCAAGCGAAAACAACATCAATTATACTGTTTACTTCCAAATTCATGATTTACATCATTAATCCACATACTAACAAAGCAATATTCATAAATGCAATTACATAAAAATCCACATACATTCCCAAATCATGCCATAGCAATCTGGCAACGTCATTCTAAATCAAAATCAGCATTTATTGCTTTAACATCGTAATAGCGACAACGAAACACATGACGACAATTTGTTCATTCAAGACCACACAAGGGGGCCATTCGGCCAACACGTCAAATATTTACACAAAAATAGTTTGCATTCTTTTCTTCACTCCACAACAATAAAACATGCTAACCCAACGTCAATACGTGACTTATACTACAACACACATATATGTCAAGACCACGTACGGCCAACTTCCAGAGCTTCAACTACTATATTTCTTCCATTTTAGCTCTGGCTCTTTCTGCGTACATTCATCCATAAACACAAGAAAATACAACAAAATTTCAACTCTTCTATGAGCATACTTCACTTGACCAAAGTTGTACCTGCTTTAGACTTTGCAAACTTCCCTATTTACATATTAACAACTCGTTACTTAGCACCCTTGAATTAGTAAACTAACCTTGAAAACATTTTCTATGGTTAATTCTTGGTCTCCCTTTTCCTCACACTTGGCAATTTACCCTTTTTTCTTCTTCTTGAGTTTTTCTAGTGGGTTTCTTGAAAATTCTTGTGAGTATCATATGGCTTCTAAATACCAAGTCAGATATAATTTTTAACAAGATTTTTGGTGGCCAAATTTCTATGGAGTGGCCGGCCACCTTGCTCTTAAATTCTTTTTTTTTTTTTTTTGCTTTGCTCTTTCCCAAAATAGTCCACTTACTAAAAATGAAAAAGGCCAGTGTATATAATTTAGCACATTAAAATCATACACAATTTAAACCTTTAAACAATCGAAAGTCTCTCGGGATAGCCTTGCCCCTAACTTCTCATAATTTACACAATCTTGTCCCGTTGACTTCAAAGTCCATGTTTGCAATTCCGAAATAAATTTCCGAAAATTCCAAAATATAGAGTCGCATGAGGGCCTCGGGGGGGGGGTTTCCACTTTTCCACGATCTCGAACTTAATTAGCAGCTAGATTACACTTCGTAAAGAAAAATCAATTAGTGCCTCACTTATAGTCAAAGTTATTTCAAATTTTCCGAATATGCAAAAATGCCGGATATAACATCCTCCTGTACCTTTAAAACATTCGTCCTCTAAGTGCTGCTATGGTAACTCAGAATTAAGTCGGGATCCTCACCAACTACTCCTCACATGGCCCTAATTCTAGCGCTTTGACGCACTTAAGCTTCCTTTTCCTTTACCCCATGCATTTCTCTCCCGACTATGTGACCTTTCCAAATTTTGCTGCTCCGGGATATTCCAAGTCATCGTTTAGACTACTGCAGCTTTCCGCTGGCTTCTTATGACTCAAGTTGTGAAACTTCCAAAAACTTCCCGGGGGGTCACCCCTCACAAAATTTCCCTACGCCACTGCGCGGCAACTTCGGAACCTCGATGGTATACGATGTTCTAACGTAAAAGTATATGCGTTCGGCCCTCGCTATAGGACCTTTATCACGCAATTTGAGTAAAATACGGTCTTGACGGGTTCCGGACGTCTTTGTCGCATAATTACCGTTTTGCCCCTCTCTACGATTTTACTTTAATCACTTTGATCGCTCCACCCGAATATTACTATTTTCCATCCTATCTTGGTTAGTAATAACAATAGACACACTTTAATCACTATTCTTTGTGGTTTATAAACTAACCCTCGAGTTTCCATCCGCATCACGGACACGCATTATATAAAACGCAATATAAAAAAAAAAATTCTAGTGAGGATTTATGTACCCATGCTCCACGACAGTAATACCTCCATCATGTCACATCTCAGGTACATGCATATAAACGGTTCGATGGGCCATTGGCTTCAGGGCTCCGCGCGACCTGCGCCACGTCCGGCCCAGTGCGGGTGTGCCTGCCCGTGGGGCGCGCGGGGCGCGGGGAGGACGAACCGACGGCCGTCCGGTGGGCCGGGCTGCTATACCACACAGACAACCATCCCCATACGGGCACTCCCTCGTAAAATATGGCCACGACGGCCGCAAGAAAAACGGGGCACCGGTGCCGCGGCCGGCATTCCCCAGAAATGAGGCCTGCTGTGGCGAACAACACCGGGGCAACGGGGCCTAGGTCACCGAACCTCTGTCCGTCGGCCACAGACCTGCGGAGCTCGGACCGGCTCCACGAATACTGCACGCCATCAAACCTCACCGCCGGAAATCGTGGGGGTGCGCTGCGTGGCCGGGCGGGTCGGATATCCCGTGTGGCCGGGGGCATCGGCCTGTTGGTCCCCCGGTGCCCTGTTCAGCCTCGCCGGGTGAGGGCGTGCTGTCTCGATCTCGTCGGTGGCGCCCTCGATGCGCTGTCGGGCCCCGCCCGGCGTACGCCGCGCTCGCGCCGTGTCCGCGCCCGGTGAAAGCCATCGATATACGATTGTAATCAAATAGTCATCCAATCCCATGACATCGGTGTGCCACTCGATCGGCCATGTGCTCTTCTACGACATGAGGAGCGTGTACGCTAAGGAGTCCAAACTCGAGGCCAGCCTCTCGGACGCTCACTGCCCTTTGTTTGATATGTAAACCTGTGAATCACGGCGCGTCTAATCTCACGGGGGGTAGAAAATAGGCGAGAAAAGCCTCCGCAAACTCCCCGCACACGGGGGGGGGCACTCTTCCTCGGGGATAGCTCCCGAAGACTCGTACCCAGAATTGGGCACGATATCGTGCAACCGATACGACGGAGCTCGAAAACGGACGCTCGGTGTCGGAGGCCTTGACAAATCGCGGTCGTGCGCCGCATCCTCGGTGAACTCGCGGGGTCCTCCTCGGGCTTTGACCGAAGAGCTACAGCGGATTGCAAGTCGGAAAATATCGGGCCCTCGGGGCGCCGCGTCCCCCGGCCAAAATCATCTCCGGCCTTTGTCTGCGGACACGTCGCTACCGGCACCGAGTCGACGGCGAACGGCGTCCTCGTAGCCTGGCCTCCCCGCCTCGGTTGCGGAGGGCGGGAGGCTCGGGCACTCGAATCTCGGGGGGCGGGCGGTGGGGCCGCCTCTGTGCGCGGGCTGGCCTGCATTGCTCTCGGACGGTGATGGGGTGGCGGAACCCCAGCCGGCCGAGAACCTGATCTCCGGCTCGGTGGGCATGGGCCGCTGTAGTAACTACGGAGCCTACGGGTCTCTCCCGGTGGACTTGCCCGCCACGGGCAGCCGTCGCCTTCTCGGAGGCATCGGCGAAAACATAAAATTTTGTCGGAAAAAAAAAATCTTCTGATAACACGGCTCTCGCACGATCTAAGATCGAAAGAAAAGAGGTATCCTAAATGTCTGTGTGCCTCTTTGTTTATAGATGTGGTGCACAACACACCGATAAACAAGACTCTACTAGACACGGCCTGCGGACATTAGAGGGAGGCGGCCGCTGCGATACCACTTTTGTCACGACCCAACCCCGTGAGCCGCGACTAGCACCCGGGCTTGGGCACCCGTACGTTCGTTAAAAGCCAAAAATCGTAACTCAAATATTTTAGAAAATTCGAACGAGAGTCTTTGTTTTCTTGCTAACCAAATTTACACTCGTAAAATACCAACATATTCATACACGTACATAAGCGAGCGAGACAAGGTCGCGGTGGATAAGCCGCCCGGAAATAGATATCACATACACTTGCGTACGAGACGGAACCATAACCCACGTTTTATGTCTACAAAGCCTCTATACAAAAACGGAACATACGAATATATATGACGGGACGGGGCCCCGCGCCGTGCCACACAACAAATATACATGAACGTAGCAAAAAGGCGTACCAAAATGCGGAGCTCAGGACAAGGGAGCTCTCCAAAATAGGCGAGCACGGGACCACTAGTCGGCGGCTCGCCCCGAACGTATATCCGCACACGCGGCATGAACGCGGCCCGAAGAAAGGGGTCGGTACGAAATAGGTGCGAGTATGTAAAGCAAGAACACGGAATAGGAACCGTAACCAATCTAGACTATATCGAGATTAAGCCATGGGGTCGAAAACTAGAACTCACACGAGAAACATGTATCATGTATACCCGCGTCATATCATCAAATCGGTATGCACATATAACAAGGGACTCGGCCCTCATGTATGGTAATCATATAATCGAGGGACCTCGGCCCTCGGTCGGTAAGTAAATCGTGTATGTATAAATAGCGTACCCGGCCCTCTGATGAGGGACTCGGTGAACAACGCAATAGTGCGTGCACGAATACATACCGGCCGGGACTCGGTGGAAGACATAACGACGGTATGCACGAGCGAGTAGTGAGAGGTCATATGCATATAACAAGTAAATAACCGATTCTTTTCCAAACTCAAGGACAAACTATATTCCCCGTCATGTTAAAGTGCGCAAACGGATTTCGGGTTGACCGTAATTAATAAGTAAAAAAGTTATGAACTTCGCGATCATTTTACGTATCAAAACATATCGTACAACTTAAGGGAACAATCAAAACAACCATCGTGTAGTAATTAAGGCAATAGCCAAAAGCTTTCTTTAAGTTTCGCGAAATTATGCCAAACGATTACCTCATACAAAAAATCTCGGGACGCGTGGCCCCACCTCGGGTCAAATGTGGCTAAGATACAAAATTTACGTATAATACGCTTCATGACATTACTTATGAGGGTCTTAGGGTAATCGGATCCTATTCACGCAAGTTCTAGGCGTTCGGACAATTCTTTCGACTATACACAAGCATTTACTTCGGTGGGCGAGTGAATAGTAACCATTTTCAATCTCGGATTTCTAGAATTAGGAAAAGGCGCGAAATCAGCCTACACAATCTCCACGATACGCCAAAGAAAGAAGGGGTAAGCCTTACATACCTTGCGGACGTCTACGCTTGCTTTATCTCCAATCCCGTTTCGTCGAAAATCTGTAATTGGTCACTTTACCAGTTACTATTCATGAGGATTAACATTCCAATCCTAGGTTCACGTTTGGCTACCGAAATTTCGGCAGCGCTTCCTATATGTATAACGTCCCCGAGAATCATCTCGGCTCAAATGTCAACAACAACAACCAACCAACATCACAATCAACTCAACAACACCAATAATCGCCATAAAACACATAATAACACGTATAGTCTTTCTTTCCACATAATATCACAACTTCTACTCCAACTTCATACTTCCAACTATTATCAACACTTTCATATTCATGCATTAACTCAAAGCCATTCAAATCGTATACAAGAACACTTTAAGCAATTCATACAATTTTTCAAATAATCCAAACTTATTCCATTGCACCCGAAATGGCCCTCAAACCCGAAAACAACATCAATTATACTCTTACTTCCAAATTCATGATTTACATCATTAATCCACATACTAACAAAGCAATATTCATAAATGCAAAAATTACATAAAAATCCACATACATTCCCAAATCATGCCATAACCAATACAACATCATTCTAAGTCATCAAACTTGCATTTCTTCTTATAACATCCGTAATGACGACAACGAAACCGCCCAACGACAATTTGTTCATTCGAGACCACATAAAGGAGGCCATTCGGCCAACCCCCATCACACACACACAAAAATGATTTCCATTCTTTCTTCACTCCACAACAAATAAAACATGCTACCAACATCAATTCATGACTTATACTACAACACACATACACATAGTCAAGACCACCATACACGGCCAACTTCCAACTTCTCCTATCATAAATTTCTTCCATTTTAGCATACAACAACACACATACATCATCTATAACACAAGAAAAGAAGATTAAACTCACCTTTCTTCTTCACTTCTTCACTTGACCAAAGTTGCTCGTTAGAGAAAACTAGCCAACTATCTTCCGAGATAACAACGCCACGTTACTTAGCACCCTTGAATTAGTAGGTTTGCACGAAGAAACGAATTTTTCTATGGTTAATTCTGGTCTCCCCTTTTCCTCCTCCTTGGCCGTGACCCCTTTTTTCTTCGCTTTGAGTTTTCTCTAAGTTTCTGAAAATTCTCCAAGTATCATATGGCTTCTAAGATGACTAAGTCATCATATATACCTCCACACATATTCCATATGGCCATGGCCCACCATAAGGTGGCCGGCCACCTTGCCCCATTTTTTTGAATTTTCAACTTTCCCAAAATAGTCCACTTACTAAAAATGGAAAAATTCCTCCAAGTGTTTCTTAACCTTTCCGAGACATTAAAATCATACACAATTTAAACCTTTAAACAATCGAAAGTCTCTCGGGATAGCCTTGCCCCTAACTTCTCATAATTTACACAAGTTGTCCCGTTGTTCAAAGTACGGGATATAACAAATGATTTCCCACTTCCACGACGGTATCTCCATCTCCTGCAATAACCCGCCGGGCTTCTGGTGCTCGATCTTAACTCCGCCGTGGCGCGGTTCGGCACCGAGCGACGAACTCGCTATATCTCTTTTCATACCGTCCCACCACAAGCATCCGAGATCATGATACATCTTCGTCGACCTGGGTGAACGAATAACGGCATAATGTGCCTCGCCCCCATAACTCCGCCGCCACGACTCGCACGCGTCGGTACACATAATCGGCCCCTAGGTAATAATGCTCCATCGATGTAAGCTCGAACGGGTCTTCTTTTGCCAGGGCCGTGTCTCCGTACCGTGCCGGTATAGGATCCTCGTCATCGACGCCGCTTAATCTTCTCGTAATAGAGGATTCAAGAATACCTCGAACGTAAACCCCAATATCTCCTTAATCGCCCAAACGAACTCCAAGACTAGCCAACCGATGGATCTCGCGAACCATTTCTTCTCTCTTCGACGCGCATGCCTCACTAGTCGCCCATGTAACACGCCACGAGTGCATTCGCACAACATTAGCTTTCCCAGATGGTATAGAATATCAACATCATAATCATTCGAAGAACTCTAACCACCTCATCTCTGTCAAGTAAGTTCAACTCCTTCGCCCAAAGACGCCCGAGGCTCTGGCGATCAGATAAATATCAACGTGAACACCATATAAATAATGTTCCCCACATCTTCAAAGTACGAATCACCGCGGCTACCTATTTCTAAATCGTGAGTAGGATAATTTTTTCGTGCTTCTCGAGCCGCCGGAAGCATAGGCTATCACCCGCCGTGCCGCATCAACACACACCCCAAAACCAATACCGAGGCATCACAATAACAACATACCCATCCGAACCTCGGGAAGTGTCAAACCGGAGTCGTAGTCAACTTCTTTCAGCAACTGAAGCTACGCCGCAAGCACGTCCACCGGAACTTAGCTCCCTTCGAGTCACCTTGTCGTTACCGAAATCGAAGCAAATTTCTTCACGAATTTCCGTAACAACCGGCCAACCTCAGCCGCGCACCTCGGCCGGCGCGTAGTTCAGGGCCAATTTTTACGGCCTCAATCTTACGGGTATCCACCCTGATGCCATCGGCAATAATATGCCCCGTAAATGCGACCGAAGTCGACCGACACTTAGAAAATTTGGTATACGAGCTTTCTAAAGGCCGAAGTGTGCCAAGTACCGTCCTCAAATGATCTGCATGTTCCGTTCGATCGGGAATAAACCAGAATATCATCGATAAACACAATCACGAACATATCCAGGAACGGTCTGAATACCCGATTCATCAGGTCCATAAATACCGGGGCATTAGTCAGCCCAAAAGACATCACTCTGAATTCATAGTGCCCATATCGGGTCCTATCTTTGTCTGGGAATATCAGCCTCTCGTGCCGTGCACTCGATGATAGCGACCTTTGAGTCTATCTTGAAACACCTCGGCACCCGCAACCGACGTGATAAACAAATCATCAATCCCGAGGGGGGTATTTATTCTTGATGGTTACACTTATTAATTACGGTAATCAACGCACATCGTGATCCGATCCTTCTTTCTCACAATAACCGAGCTCCCCGGGGTGATGTCCGGGCCGAATGAAACCCCTTCTCCAATAAATCTCTCGGGCCTTAATTCCTTCAATTCCGCAGGTGCCGTTACGTACGGAGGAATAGAGATAAGTCGAGATCTAGCAACAAATCGATAGCGAACTTATCTCCCCGCTCGGGGGGAAGACCGGAAGCTCATCCGGAAATACATCTAAGAATTCATTAACCACCGGACCGAGTCGGTGCCTCGCTTCTAAATCATGAACACGAACCCGTATGATAAAATATAGCCTTTTACGATCATTTTCTTGCATCGAGGTATGAAATAAACTTACCCTCGACGATGTTTGTATTACCCGCCCACTCTATGACCTGCTCCCCGGAAATTGGAAATGGACTATCTTCTTTTTGACAATCAACATTAGCATAACAAGAAGCTAGCCAATCCATACCCATAATCACGTCGAACTCGGTCATATCTAACTACACGGATGCACTGCTTTAGTACAACAAACACGTATAATCACCGAACAATCTCTATAACTGGCTAGCTATAACGGGAATCCCCTACCGGTGTAGCTACTTCAAAACTCTATCGGCTCGAGATTCTATCCCAATTTTATTAGCAACGGGGAGAAATAT
Organism: Lycium ferocissimum; assembly: GCF_029784015.1. Lineage (NCBI taxonomy): Eukaryota > Viridiplantae > Streptophyta > Magnoliopsida > Solanales > Solanaceae > Lycium > Lycium ferocissimum. Next base: position 73,750,112 of record NC_081347.1, read on the forward strand.
ATGATAATGTAGAACTAGGATCAATCGGTACATACACATCTCAAGAAGACCGGCAATATCCGTAACATTAGGCGATGCCTCCCGGTCCTCGTCGGCCGGCCAATGACAAATGTGGTTCAAGGACCGGCTAGAACACGGAACTCCGCCACGACCCCGCCCTCGGCCCGCCGGTGTCAAGGCACCCTCGCCCCCGCAGGCGCATAGCGATCGGGATGAAGATGAACCACCGGCTGACCCGGCCGGTAGGCCGCGCCGCCCGCACCACCTCACTTCGGACAATCTCTCATCAGATGGCCCTGACGGCCATAAGTAAAGCACTCACCCGTGGCACGATAACACTCTCCAGGGTGCTGCCTCCGACAGTGGGAACCACGGAAGCCCGGGGGTCTCACGATGGTCACAGGTTCTCTGTGTTGTGGTTTCCAACCTGGAACTCTGGGCACTGTGTTGTGTAATGTCTTCCTTTGGTGTTCCTTGGCCTCTCACACACCTTTATGGTGGCAGACTGAGTCCATCTAACAGAAGGGCTTCGGTTTAATCACCATTATATAGGTGGGTTACATATGAGTCCTTGTGAGATGTATGAAAAATAAATAATGTCTGCTTTGTATAAAATACTTTCTTTATAAATATTCACTTTTATGGATGATATTCTGCAGGTAAAAACAAAGTGTCTCCCACAGGCCTGCCCCTCCTTGATATATATTGGCACTGCAGAACATGTTCTACATTCTTTAAATGTTGATTAGGCAAAGCCCAAAGAAGCTAAAGAATATGTGGTTATGAGCAGGCAGGCACTTCTCTCTGCAGCAGCAAGAACAATTAAGTATTCAAATTCAGGATGATTTTCTAGACAAAGGAAAAATCATGGTTTCACCCATATCTATTTTGGTGTTCATAGAATTGCATTAACATATCATGGAAGAAAAGGCCAACAAGTTCTGTAGCTCTCTGCCCTTCATGATACTGCATATACCAGCAGCTCAACATGCTAATCGGGTACTACGTGTCACTTCAAATATTTTCGACAGTTTTTGTCACATATTTCCAAATTTTAACATGGTCTCCGTACGATCCATATCTAACGGAGGCTTTAAAGCTCCAAGTCCAAATTCAAGGTGCTCCACAAGCTAAAAATGCTATTCAGCTACTTTACACTATCAAATAGCTCACAGTTGATAATCATGCTATGGATCTCTCTCTTCCGTGGAGAAAATGTTTGCTCTTTAAAGGTAGATACCACTAACGGAACTACCATGTGCCCAAGACTCAAATCTTGACTCTCTAGAGAAGAACTTATCAAAGTCCTTCCCGTATACATGGGTCATGGAGTGAAAAATCGAGAGAACTCGTTGAACCTCTCCAATCCTCTCGAACCCACTTTTTCCGTAAAACCCGATAAAATAATTACCCGCATAAGCTTTGACCACTCTCACCTTAAAAACCATCAAAACAACCTTTTCTTTCGTATGTACCAACCCACTGGCAACTGCTAACACACCAAGATGACCGAAAGAGTAATCCAATATCTGACATTATGAGCGAACATGACCTGATAAAGGTCTCGATAATAATTAGTTCAAAAAATGTTCACAATGTTTTGCGGGACAACGCACAGCGGGATATCCAATTGACTGCCAAGAATGTCTTGATGATGAAATTGAATGGGATGAACGTATACAAGAAAATAGATCAAAAAAAAAAGAGGAAACTTTTGAAGAAGGTTAGACTAAAAGGTGTCTGAAGAAGGAGACTCATCTATCGGTTCTTGATAATCTGGGGAAAATACTGATTATGACACCAGTACAAAACTTCAGCGGCCGCATATATAACCAAAATCTACATATGAGTATGAGCAAATATGACGAAAATACTCGCTGATGAACCCACTCAACTCCAGGTCATACAATTTCCTTCACAACCTTTTGAAAAGGATGGTGCAGGCTTGTATACAAAAATTCTAGGCAATGTTAACATTTAGGAAAAAAAGCATAGCAGTGAGTGGAGGCAGTATCAGTGTGATCTAAAAATGCAATTTGGCAAAATAAAGTGTTAACTAATATTAGCACTTCCATTGAAATCACTGCTCTTATATAAAATAAATATGGTGTGGAGGTCAGAATGAGTGAAAAGATGGACAAACTGTTACAACCTCTTTGGGTGATCAACGCCTGGAGTTAGGACGTAAACATTGAGTGGGAAGTTGTCGCCAGACCTTCACCTACATTTCTTTAACCAACAACAGAAAGTGGCGAGGCCAAGAACAAATACGGCCCCTCTTGAGATATGGTCACTGGAACCGCAAAAACACAAAGTGCATAAATCAAACCCGCTTTTCCCCGTATACATATAGCAGGCATTTATAACATTTTAGCTTTGGCCAATTCTTTAACCTGAACTGCATCTAAAACATAGGACAGCCATGTACCTTTAAAAATGAACAAATGAACACAGATTTACAACATTAAAAATGGTGGGAAAAGGAAAGACTCTATGGCGTAAGCGATTCTGACAGGAAGAAAGAACTGGGGAGAAAGTTGAAAGAACAAGGTGAGAAGGCAGAGAGTGATCTCTGACCGACAATGTTCTAGCTTTCTGGTGATCCTTCTTAAAATGATGTAAGAGGATGACCTTACCTGAATCCGAAGTGAAGTAAGTTCTATGATGTGAGTCCTACGAATGAATATTGAGACAAGCGAGGGTCTGGATTTGACTGTTCCAGGAAAAGAAAATAACCACGATATTTGCGGATCCTTGAGGAGCCGTCTACGGAAGTAGATGATGATCGTGACGGAATGACGGATGAGCCAATTCCGGAAACGAAGGCAGAATCAACAACGACAAAATTAGTTGACCGGATTCCATACTTTCTGTCCGGCCGGGATGATATCAAAGTATCAAGATTTATTCTAAAGGATCCAAGATTTCTTCACTCGTACGGTGACAAGAATCTTGTCGAATCAGAAAGTATATGATCCCGTTTCTAATTCACTTTATGTCATATAATTCCTCGCGTTTTGTATATTTGAATATCCCGACACGTGCTAGTTAAGGACAAGACTATGTTCTAAAATTATTTTAATGCATTAGTAGGTTAAGTGAGTATTTACGGCGGACGTTGGTAGTAAGGAAATAATGAGAAAGGTTAAGGTAAAAAAGGAAAATTCGAAAAGTAGTTCATGGAAATACTACGAAGGCTATGGTAAATGGGAATCTCTACAAGGTCTTGAAAATCTTGAAGGGGCCATGTTGGCCGTGTGGTACATAATTATATGTCCACATTTTATTGATGGGACTAATTATATACATATGTGTGGACAAAGCTTACATAAGAAGACAATTGGTCTTCTTAGTTTATTTCTGAAAATTCAAGAAAAAAGATGAAATTTCTAGAGAAAGAGAGTGGGGCATGTGCCCTCATGTGCTTATGGAGGCTATATATATATAGTTGGTCATCTTTTAGTTAGAAGAGTGGAGAGAAAGAAAGAAAGAAAGAAACAAAAAGAAAAAAACGAGAGTAGGAGTCGTGGCCATTGCCGGCCGATTACCATGGGAAATGATCATGGAAAATTATTTTCCTTCTAGTTTTCTACTAATTGGGAGGCTCTCGTGGGGAGTAGTCGATGGAACAAGGCAACCACTCGTTTTAGCTATGGGAAGTCCTAGCCAAATGGAAGAGGTGGAAGGAAAGGTGAGGTTCTAACCTTCTTTTGTATGTTTTATGGATGTTTTGGTCATGTTGCAACGTATGGAAATGGATGAAAATGTGAAAATGTAGAAATTGATAGCCAGGTATGTAGGCATGGTATATGTGCATGGAATAGTGTGTGTTGTGTTGGAGTAAAGAATTAAATTGTATTCAACATGTTTGTGTGTTGTTATAATGTGTAGAAAGTGAATAAAATTCATTCGAGTATGTATGTTGGTATTGGTCAGAGTTGTACATGGAAAATATGGCCGTATATATATTGATGAATTATGGAGAAATGTGGTGAGTAAGTTTTATATAGTATTTTGGATTGATTGTTGTAGATTATGGGGATAAAATGAAGGTTTGATGACTCAAATGGAAATCATAATTGTCAGGCTGATTTGGAACATAATGCAATTTTAATATAGTCGCTTGAGTTGATGAAAAATGATGTTGGTAACTTATGGAATTGTTGATATGGTTTACGAGTTTGAAAGAAATAAATGTATTGTTGGAGTTCTTATGGCATTTGGAAGATTTTGGGTTGAATTGAATATTGAAGTGTTGCTTGAATGATTGTTAGTATTGTTGATAGTTTGGCCGGTTGAATTACTGGGATGATTGAATTGGAAATTGGCAGTTATACTTCTCGGGGATGGTATATTTATTAGGGAGATGCTTGCCGAAATCTCATAGAGTATAAGTGAATCTATTTGAGAAGTCAAGACGAGCGTTGATTTAAGATTAAATTCCTAAAGTCTTATAACCAATGTTTGGTATCTATGACCAAATTGTAGATTTTGGCAAAATTGGAAGTTGATTTGGAGCGGCGTACAAAGCGGAAAAAAGGTATGTAAGACTTCACTTTCCTTCTTTGGCATGTCTTAGACGTCATAGGCTTGAATGCGTGTCTCGGGACTACTCTAATCCTAGAAATCCGAGATTGAAATTGGTTACTATTCATTCAAAAGAGACTGAAGTAAATGTTAGCGGAATAGTTGAAAGAAATGTCTAAACACCCGTAACTTGTATGAATAAGACCCGCCACCCTAAGACTCTCATAAGTAATGCTACGAAACGTATTATACGTAAATTGTGCACGCCACCTCATTTGACTCCGAGGTGGGCCCACTATTCCCGAATTCCCTCTATTTTCCCATTTGGCTTATTTCCGTACTATAGTTAATAGAAGATCTTGTTGCCATTCCGACTACCAAACAATAGTGTTAACTAATCCTACCGATTCCAAGGCATGATTTTCCTTCCTAAAAGTTTACAAATGTTTTTCCAAAATATTCCTTTTTTCTTCAAAAACCAAGTTTTACATTATTGAAAGTTCTTATGACTCGGAACAATGACTATGACTTCCCATGATGATCATGATGATGTTAAATATGAGAAAAATGACTATGACACGACATGACATGACATGATATGACACGATATGATTTGATATGAGATACGCTATGACGGGGACACGATATGCTATGACATGACACGATATGCTATGACATGATACGAAATGACATGTTCTTGATAGTCTCGCCTTATGATTATCGATCCTTCAAGGTGAGACAAAGCGGCCATGATTACTCCATAATGCGATCGAGGTTTCCGACCTTACGTCCCTCCGACGAGTACACGACTTTCTTCGGGCTCCACGCATGCCACACCGTATACGGGTCGGGGGACGGGATACATGTATATGTGGGGTGGGAAGGGAAACATGTTTCATTGCCACCCAGTCGGGGCGTTATCATCCGGGACGCGGATGGCCCGACGCGGGATTTACGGGCGAGCCAACGTATTTCGGCGCTATGTGGGTGAGCGGCTTGTTGAGCGCTATGATACCATATGACCGTACAAGCATGCATGGCATCCGCCCCCGTGGGCACTCGTATGTACAGGTTACAGCTTTACGGTATATGATCCCTATGTACCGGTTGCATGCTTTACATGATATGCTCTATACGTACGAGTTACGCCTTTCACGACATGTTCCATATGCATGCCTTACTTTCTTATACATGATATGCCTCCTATGTACGGATACTCTCTCTCTTACACATATGTACTACATCTCCATACCGTTATCGCACCCGATTACGTTGCTTTCATGTTATCATCCATGTCTTACATACTCGGTACATTGCTCGTACCGACCCTCTTCTTCTGGGGTCGCGTTTCGTACGCCGCGTGTGTGATAGTGACCGAAGCAAGATAGAAGATGTCCACGGGATTGGCGGGCTCCACTTGTCCCCGGATGCTCGCCGAGTCGAGTATATGTGCCATGATGATTTGTTTAGTTGGGGAGACTTTGCGTAACGCGAGAGTCGTGGGTATTGGGTTAACGTGGTGTTTCGCTCCCGCTCGATGGCGATATGTTATTATGTTTCGTGTACTCGCTCTTATATGATATCAGATTCTATTTATGAAAAAAAAAATTATGTATTCATTTCTTACTAATTCATAAGTTCATAGGTATAATAAGAGTTAAGCGGGTTCGGCTCGGCTCCGAATACGGGGTCGGTGTGCCCATCACACCCTAGTAAAGTCGGGGGCGTGACAAAGGTTCTCCGGAATTCTCGCAGACCGCCGGGAATTCACTGGGGACACAAGACAAAAATATGTTTCTCACATCCCAAGACTTTGCTTACAACATCAAAATACTCCAAGAGGTATTTTGTGGAGATACCTACCAAAGGCAAGAAAAACTAAGGAGTATTAGGGCTTCTTCGAAATGAAATGCGTAGCATTTGATGAGATGTCATCGATATCCATTTTCAGAATATGGCTAAAATGTTCTTTGAGTTAGGCGGAGAAGCTAGTCTCAAGCAAGCCTTTGTTTCATCACTTCCAAAGATGTCAGCAAAGCAGGATTCATGACCTAAGCTACGCACGACCAGCCCACGGCCGCGACGGCATCCGGGGGCTAACCACCGAACGCCACTCGCCTCCTAGTACCCACGTGCCCTTATTCATAACATTTGCTTGAAACTTTGAAAATATAACATCATTGGAAACATCTTTACTTTTATAATCATAAGCTATTGGCTATCAAAATAATACACAAATGTACACATACATACATATACATGAAAACCGTAAGACCATACAATGGACCACACACGAGTATCTACGAGCCTCTACTAGAGTACTAGACATATGGACGGGACAGGACCCCGTCATGCCCAAAATATGGATATACAAATATGTACCAAAAGAATAATCAATAGCACCTTCGGATGATGGAGTGCTCACAACCGCCCATCGGCTCTGTGATCGGCACCGTCTCCCGTCTACCGTAGGCATGAACCACGTTGTCCAAGAAAGGACGTCAAGACGAACATTGTACTTAGTATGTAAGGCGGGAGTGAAATAACATAATTGGGAGATCGTAAATCATGAGATGCGGGTATAACCTGTACACTCTTTACATAGGAACAGGTTTCATGTACAAACATCATATATAAATACATCACATACATTATCATAACATGCAAGCATCGTCACATCAATCACATCATCACATCGTCACCCGCGTCCGGTAACCATCCCACGCAGCCACTAATGGTGACATGTCCGCCCTTTTCGCGCGGTGGAACCATACTTGCCCGCCGTAGCGTGACGTGTCCCACCAATTAGGCGCGGTGGAATCATATTATCACACATACCATGAAATTCATATACTTGTCATCATTAACATCATTTCATAGTACATATCGTGGCTTATCACAATGTTACCATAGTTTAGCATCCCTAGTTACATATACATATACATACGTTACGCTTTAAGAGCGACTATGTTTATCGGGGTGACATAAGGTCGTAAACCCAGGTCATGTTATGGAATAGCATAAGCGTCATATCTCACCTTGAGGAATTTACAATTTAAGGTGAGTACATATAAGTAAGGAATGCCAATGGATCGTGATCATCATCATTGATATCGTAAGAACACTAAATCGTGGTCCCTAGAGTCTTTATTGTATTCATAGCGTATTTCTTATCCCGTCTTGCTACTCATGAACTTAGACTTTTTATCTCTAGGAACGTAGAAGATTAGTGAAGGAAGAGGAAAATCATACATAAGATTCATGCCTTAGAAGGAGGGGTAATGCCTCACATACCTTTGTCGTTTAATTACTTGCAACTTGCTCGTCCTCCTTTAACGCTTGCGTCCTTACCTTCAAAGAGGGTTCGTATCGTCATTAGCTAATCAATTACAAGGACGCACTTCTTAAGGCTAAAGAAAGTTTGACAAAGCGTTTCCTTTGTTTAAACTACTTTCTACCATATTCCATATCAACTCCCAACATTCATAATAATCATCACAATATTGTTAGCAACAATCGTCATTCGTTCATCTTATTCGCATTTCATAATCTCACCTCAATTTCCCATAATCATGACTAAAAATCCATCGTCGTATTCTTTCGCATCCAATGCTCATTTTATGTTCTATAGGTCATTTACAACATATTTATATCATCCACATAATCATTTCAACGGATTCAATCCACTACTAATCACTAATGACATTATTCATCCATTTAATGACCCATTTGTTGTACTCTTCTACAATCCATGAATCTTAACTCAATAATACTTCAAATGGTATGTAAAGTTCATGAAACTTACCTTGGATGATGGTTGAACGAGTCTTAAGTTGAAATACTTCAATTAGCCAAAACCCTAGTTCCACCTCTCTTTGGAATTTCTTGACTTTGATAGCTTTAATGGAGGTTCTCAGCTTGATTCCCCTCAAATCTTGTTATTGATCCTTGATCTCCTTAGTTTTCTTTGTGGAGGAATTATTTGGAGAGTTCTAGAAGTCTCTTACAGTTGTACGAACGGAGAATGAATTAAAATGATGCCTAAGTCCCCTTTTAATAACTCCAACATTGATGTTTAATGAATTCCCGTCGGGTGAACATTAGGGTCGTAAACCACGCTTACGGACCGTGTTCTGTTTACGGCCCGTCCTCCGTATCGTGTTTAAGCATTTAAAAAAACGTAAGCTTGGCCGAGGGGACATGGCACTTTACGACCGATTTACGGTCCGTGAACCGTTTTTACGTCGTCTCCAGGTCGTTTTTAATCATTTCAAACTTTACGTAAAAAGTTAAGATTTTCAACAAAGTGGAGGACGATTGCACTATACGGTCCGTAAATCCTTTCGGTCGTATAAACTATATACGACCACCGGGCCGAAAAACTCGCAACTTTATGATTTCCAAAGTTCATATTTAGCCATCCCCGACCTATCAAAACACCATACACTCAACCCTTCAGCCATGGTTCTACTCATCAGTCAAGTACGGGAAATTTTCGAGGCGTAACACTCTTCCCCCTTTTGGAACATTCGTCCCCGAATGTTCGACACTCGGTATTCTAGAAAAATTTCGACAGAGTTTCCTTGTAATTTGGACACTACAAACTCCGGCACAACAACCCAAAATATCATTGCCTCCTAGGCTACATAACCATGTTAACACATCCATGGCCACACACGACCAAAAGTATAAAATTAAAGCATACATACCTTATATCGTCGACGTTCCACCTTGAACCTCTCTGGGGGTTGGAATAAACGGGGGTATAGATTTCATCTTCTCCCTCTCCGCCCAAGTCATTTCTTCCCAAGGTTATTGTTCCGCCTACAGAACTTTGATCGAGGCAACCTTTATTCCGAAGCCTTCGTACTTGTCTATCCAAAATAGCAATAGGCACTTCTTCATATGTCAACTTCTCTCGTTACTTGCACATCATCGATTGGAACTACACATGGATCTCCAATACACTTACGAAGCATCGAAACATGGAATGCGGATGCACGGATTCAAACTCGGAAGGCAAGTCCAGTTCGTAGGTTACACGACCTACCTTACGGATAATTTTATAAGGTCCGATGTATCTTGGACTCAACTTCCCTTCTTGCCAAATCTCATTACTCCTTTCATTGGCGATACTTTAAATACCCAATCATTAGCTTGAAATTCCAAGTCTCGTCGGCGATTGTCCGCGTAAGACTTTTGACGGCTTTGGGTTGTTAACAATCGATCTCGTATTATCTTAACCTTCTCGACTGCCTGTTGGACCAATCCGGGACCTATTAATTGTGCTTCTCCCTTTTCGAACCACCCCACCGGAGATCTACATTTTCTTCCGTACAAAAAGTTCGGGAATGGGGGCCAAATTCAATGGATACTAGAATGGTAGATCTTCCGTATGCCGCCCGCTCGTCGTTGTTATAAGCAAATTCAATAATGGGGGTAAGTGCTCATCCCAATCGCCACCAAAGTCCAAAGACACACACCCTCGTAGTATATCTTCCAAGGTACGAATGGTGCGCTTGTCGGCTTGTCCGTTAGTCTCATGCGGATGGAACGCCGTGCTAAGCTTAACTTGAGTATTCAGACCTTCTTGGAAGGACTTCCAAACTCGGCTGTACACGAAAGAGGCCGTGCCCCTCATGCATAATGGCCAAAGGAATGCCATGAAGTCGCACAATCTCCTTGAGATACGTTGCCTTAGCATAATCTTGCATAAATATTATTGCTAAATACGTGGTCCCTAACGGGGAGAAAACGGGTGCTGCGTTTGTCCGGTACGTACGATCATGCCAACAAGTCATCTTAGGACTTAGAATCATTTCTGGAGAAAATTCGCGATCAAGAGGGGGGTAATCCTACCACAAAATCCATATTAATTTCTTCCCATTTCCACGTAGGAATTTCCATCGCTTGCGAGAGGAAAAACAAACCTCCTGGTTTTTATGTATCATTTGTCCTTACGACACACAAGCTAGGCGATTCGGACATGAATGTATGGCTACAAATTCTACTATGTCCCGGCTTCACATGCCATCCATGTTTGTGTGTTGTTGCATATCAACTTAAGATCATGAAAATATATATGTACATCTTAGGGGGTTGCACCTGGATGAATGGAATGGTCGTCGTTATGAATGATGTGCTTCCTTCTAAAAAACTGTGGCGCGAGGGTTAATGTGACCTAGTCTCCACTAGAATGTATGGGTTCGTAGTTTTATGAATTTGAAAGAAAGAATTAACACATAAGGTGTCCCGATATCTAAGAACCCCTTCTAAGGAAACTTCGAATTGTTGGAGACTTTTCCTTTTCGGTTGTTGTTGCTAGGTCCCGGTAATGACTTAGCCGAGGGCTGAGTGTTACTTTGAGAATTTACTCTAAATGCCTATAATTAAGGTTTGGTAACATGACTCCTTTACTTACTATATTTAAAGAGAAAATTGTAGGGTCATGGATGCGGATACTTGCATCACCCGAATCAATTGCACGTACGCCAAGACTTGCTAGTTGGTGGAGCTCACGAACGTTTCTCGCCTTTCCGAGGAACTTCCCGTAAATTACCCATCGATCTGGAGCGGCTAAGGGCATCCGCTACCACATTTGCTTTCCCAAAAGTTTACAGATGGTATAAAATATTTACATCGTAATCCTTCAATATTGAAGTTCTAGCCATCGCCTTTGCTCTGCATTCATGTGCCATGATGATTTGTTCGGAGGTAGAGACTTTGTGATCCGTGGGTATTGGGTTGTCATGTGTAATGTCTCCATATCTTATTATGTTTCGTGTCACGAGTCTTATATGATGTCGGAGATTCTTTATGGAAAATTTTTTTTTTCTATGTATTCATTGTATATTACTAGTTCATGTTGCTGGGTTAACACATATGTGTAATAAGCAGTATAGCACGGGATTCGCTCGGTCGAGCAGATGGGGTCGGGTGCCCATCTTTATATATATATCTTGAAAAATCAAGGAAAAGTCGGGGTGTGACAATTTACATAGCGTAATCCTTCGGTAGTTCTAACCATCGCCTCTATAATATCCTTTAACCCAACTCCTTCTATGGGCGTCTGTCTTGAAAATATATTGAAGGCAATCTTTTGTGATCCGTATAGATGTCAACATGGCCCAACAAGTAATGCCAAAACTCACATTTTAACTTTAAGGAATGTGCGAGGCAGAGAACGCCAAGAACAATTCTTGAATGATCATGCCCCGATGTTTCCGTAACGAGATAATTCCTTTCATGTTTAAATACTGTCACAAGAGAGATCCATATGCAATAACCTTCCCATGTTGCATTAACACACATCCTAGTCCGAACGGGCAAGCATCACGATATACCTCGTAGCCATGGTCCATATAGGGGCCGAAGGATCGTTTTTGGGAATGTCTTCTTCTGCGACTCTCACTTGATGGTAGCCCGATCTTAGAACTCTTGAAAACCATTTAGCACCTTGTAGCGATCGAACAAATCATCAATTCTTGGAAGCCGGATACTTATTCGAGTTAGCTTCGTCAATGGCGCTCATAAAATAGACGGGAGCCCTCTTTTTACAAATCTTCTATAATATCCTACAAACCCAAGTCCTTTAAAACTACGAGCCATTCGATAAGGAGCGTCGTAGGTCTTGGCCAACACATCAATGGTGAAGTCAATCTTCGAGTGTCGACCCGGATACCGTCATCCCGAGATAACATGGCCCGAACGGATTGAAAAGTGTGGCGATGTTGCCAAAACTCACATTTTGAGAACTTTGCATATAAACCTCCGGAGCTTGGAGAACTCAAGAACAATTCTTAAATGATCCGCGTGTTCGATTCGTATTGAGAATATACCGGGGTATCATCGATAAATACTATCACAAAAGATCCAATCAACTTTGGCCGACGAACACATTATTCATTAAGCTCATAAACTTTGTACACGGGGCATTAGTTAATCCGAACGACATCACTCGGAATTCATAGTGGCCATATCTCGTTACGAAGGTTGTTTTGGATCTATCAATGTCTTCTTCTCGACTCTCACTTGATGGTAGCCCGATCTTAGATCTATCTTGGAAAACCATTTAGCACCTTGCAACTGATCGAACAAATCATCAATTCTTGGAAGCGGATACTTGTTCTTTATCGTCACCTTGTTCAGCTGCCTATAATCAAGTGTCCTACCTGCCCACAAACATAACACGCATCTGTGCCTTGGCGACATGGCCCTGAGTGCAATTTTCGCACCGGGTCGCCTCGGGAGCGGTGGTCTCCCCGACTATAATCTCCCCCCAAACCGAGAACACCGGGGCCCTCGACCTCGACCCCCGCCCCCGAACGATAAGAACGATCGGATCTCCCGCTTGCAATCCGGGAGGTGCACTCGTCACCGACCGGCCGAGTGCCGAATAGGTTTGCCTCGATCCACCCTATAATCGCCTCCTGCTCCTATAGATTTTGCCCGTTTGCCTTGCCCTCTATCAGTGTCACGATCACCCCTCTGCGGAGGTTGCTGCCCTCCAAATTTTGGGCATGAGCTTGAATTCGGGAAATGTCCATCCCGTCTTGCAACGAAGCTGTTAAGCAATCCTTAATCAAATGTGGCCCTAAGCCACTCACAAATCTGTGCACCTGATCCCCCATATCGGCCACCATCGAAGAAGCATATCTAGCCAAGGAATTGAATTGAAGGCTATATTCTCGGCGCTCATGTTCCCCTTGCTTTAGATTCGAATCTGTCCGCCCCTAGCTCGGCGGGCCTCGGGAGGTAATAATGGCGGATGAAAGCATCAACAAACTCTTGCCACACGGGAGGAGGTGCATTTTTGTGGCCTCGACACCATCCAATTATTAAACCATAAGACCGCCACGTCTCGGAGCCTATATGATGCCAACTCCACCGATTCGGTCTCGAAGCATGGATAATCCGCAACGTCCTCAGCATTTCATCGATGAAGCCTTGCGGGTCCTCATAGGCTTGACCCAAAAAAATTCGGAGGATTTAGGCTCACGAAGTCTCGGGCTCTAGAACCAGCCGACCGATCACTTGGGCCGCATTTTGCCTTTGTGCCGGGCGGCAACCAATTGTGTCGATAGATTAATAGCCTCGGCTACTTGTTGACCCGCAGCGGCGGTGGAGGAACCGGAGGAATAGGAGAGTGAGTCGGAAGCCCGCTTCTTCGTCCTTCTCGTGATAAAGTGCGGGAGTGGTAGAGGCACCGGGTGAAACCTCATGATGGGACTCCCCTTCCTCAACAATCATAGGCGGCTCTCTTTCTGCCCGCCTCTTTGTCGTAGTCTTGCCCTTCTGGGCGGCTTTAGCTTTTGGCAGCATTTCTGAAACTACAACATACTCGTTAGGGAGGATTAAATCTTATACTCGGCTCTATCGTACGATCTCACATGAAGAAAGATGGTCCTTTTTCCTAAATGCCCTGTAGCCTCCTGTTTATTAGCGTGGCGCGCAACACACCATAAACAAGACTCTACTAGACACGGCTCGTAGACACTTCCTAGGACTGAACCGCTCTGATACCACTTTTGTCACGACCCGAACTACGGGCCGCGACGGGCATCCGGGGCTAACCACCGAATACCGCTCATGCTAGTGACTATATGCTCTCATTCACAATGCTTGAAACTTTCATAAATATATCTCATCACTTAAAACATAATCACTTTTATAAACGTAAGCTTTTCGGTTAACAAAAGATATTTACACATATACGTACATATACATGAATATACGTGGAGACCATGGGACCATACTTCCCACACATGCGTATCTACGAGCCTCTACTAGAGTACTAACATATGGACGGGACAGGACCCCGTCATGCCCAAAACATGAATATACAAATATGTACCAAAAGAATAATCGGTAGCACCTCCGGATGATGGAGTGCTCCTGAAAGCCCATCGGCTCCAGGGATCAAGCACCGTCTCCCCGCCTACTGGGCATGAACACGAGCCGTCCGAAGAAAGGACGTCGACGAACATTGTACCGAGTATGTAAGGCGGGAGTGAAGTAACATAATCGGGAGATCATAAATCATGAGATGAGGGTATAACCTGTACACTCTTTACATAGGAACCGGTTTCATGTACATACATCATATATAAATACATCACATACATTATCATAACATGCAAGCATCGTTGCATCAATCATGCATCATCACATCGTCACCCGCGTCCGGGTAACCATCCCATGCAGCCCACTAGTGGTGACATGTCCGCCCTTTTCTCGGTGCGGTGGAATCTGCTACAGTGAGCCCGCCGTAGCGGTGACATGTCCCCAATTAGGCGCGGTGGAATCACATTATCACACATACCATGCAATTCATATACTTGTCATCATTAACGTTCATTTCATAGACATATCGTGGCTTATCACAATATTACCATAGTTTAGCATCCCTAGTTACATATACATATACATACATTAAGCTTAAGAGCGGCTATGTTTATTTCGGGGTGACATAAGGTCATAAGCCCCCGGTCATGTTATGGAATAAGCATAAGCATCATATCTCACCTTGGAGGGATTTACAATTTAAGGTGAGTACATATAAGAAGGAATGCCAATGGATCGTGATCATCATTATTGATATCGTAAGAACACTATATCGCGGTCCCTAGAGTCTTTATTGTATTCATAGCGTATTTCTTATCCCGTCTTGCTACTCATGAACTTAGACTTTTCATCTCTATGAATGTAGAAAATTCGTGAAGGAAGAGGAAAAATCATGCATAAGATTCATGCCTTAGAGGGAAGGGTAATGCCTCACATACCTTTGTCGCTTAGCTCGGTTATCGCTCACTTGCTCTTCTTCAATATCGCGTCGTTACCTTGATAAGAGAATTCGTATTATCATTAGTAACCAGCGACAAGAACGCATCCCTAATTCTAAAAAAGTTGGGCAGCGCTTCCTTTCGTCTATACTACTTTTCCCGTGTTCTATATCAAGTCCCAACATTCATAATAATTATTCACGATATCGAAATCAAAAGTCGTCATTTACGTGCATTTATCACAATCCACCATTTTCCTCCAATTTCCCTTTATTTCTACTTCTAGCTCATCCTTGCGTTTTCATGCGTTTAATGCTCGTTTCATGATATAAACATCATTTATAACATATTGTATTCACATAATCATTTCAACCTTCATAATTCAAGTCAACCATTGTGTCACTATTCACTCAACAATGACCCATTTCTATGTTCTTCTACATTTCAAGTGTCTAAGCTTTCCAATACTTCAAACAACGTAGAATGATCATAAAACTTACCTTGGATGGTGGTTGAGCAATGCTTAAGTTGAAATACTTCGCTTAGCCAAAACCCTAGTTCCACCTTCTTTGGAATTTCTTCACTTAGATAATCCCTTGTTGTATTCTCACACTTGATTTCGTGAATTTGGTGGTGTTATTGATTTTCCTTGATTCTCTTTGATTCTTATGGAAGAAATATTTTGGAGAGTTCTAGAGTGTTCTTGTGTTGTATGAATGGAAAATGAATTAAAATGATGTCTAAGTCCCCTTTTAATAACTCCAACATTGGTGTTTAATGAATTCTCGTCGGGTAAACAGTGGTTGTAAACCACAGTTTATGGACCGTATTCTGGTTTACGGCCCGTCCTTCAGATCGTGTTTAAGCATTAAAAAGAAACAGAAGCTTGGCTGAGGGACATGGCACTTTACGACCTGATTTACGATTCGTGAACCAGTTTACGGGCCATCCCCCAGGTCGTTTTTAATCATTTCATACTTTAACAGAAAGTTGAGATTTTTAAATCACTTTACGGGTCGTATAGTGCCATATACGACCACTGGGCTGAAAAACTCTCCGCAACTTTATGATTTCCAAAGTTCATATTTAGCCATCCCCGACCTATCCAAACACCTTACACTCAACCCTTCATGGTTCTACTCATCACTCAAGTACGGGAAAATTTCCGAGGCGTAACAATATGGGCCGTGGAACATGGTCGTGGAACTCACAGTTCTACCAAAGTTTATCCCGTCATCTCGTTTGATCTCCAATCCTTATGGAACCTTCTTAACACTTGTTTATCACTTCATTAACTATCTAAGGGGCGTTATAACTCTTCCCCAACACTTCATCAAGTTGTCATCAACTTGCTACTCATCAATCCTTTCCGATACTTATCGCATACATGGCCTTCTCTTGGCAACTTTCTCGTCTAACATCGAATGTCTTTAAAATCTTATTTAGAATCATCAAATGCTATTTCTTACTTATCAAAACATCATATACTTTGTGCCTTTCATTAGCCTATTCACTATGCATCAACGGAAAATTTTTCGAGGTGTAACACATTCTTTCTCTCTTAGATTGTGCGATAGAGCCTAGTGTTAAGCGTTTGCCTTCTGATAAATTGTTCTGATTTTAGCAATGCCCCACAAGAAAGCTACAACTGCCCAGAAGGGTAAGAGAGCAGTCAGTGAGGCCACTAGCCGTACTCGGCAGGATACGAGGGCCCAGGATGAGATTCAGAGTGAGGGGCCGTTTGAGACATCGCATACCCCGCCTCCAGTACCTGCCCCAGTTTCTCAGCCGGATGCACCGGGCCAGGATGTGAGAGATGCTATACAGTTATTGACTAAATTAGTAGCCACCCAGGCTCAGTGGCAGGGGGTCGGTGTTGAGCAGGCAGATAGGACTGGTGGTTCGAGGGTTAAGACCTTCCTTGGGTTAGGTCCTCTAGAGTTTTCTGTGGTGAAGCATAATATGGACACCCAGGATTTTATTGATGGTATGCAGTGGACCTTGAGGGTTATGCACGCGGATGAGGTTGAGTTGGTGTAGTTGGCTTCATATAGACTCCGGGATATTGCGATATAGTTGTATCAGACTTGGGAGTTATCTAGGGGAGAGAATACCCCTCCAGCTGTGTGGCGAGAGTTCTCAGACGCTTTTATCTGCCATTATCAACCTCCTGAGGTCAGGCGAGCCCCAGCAGACAGTTTCTTACGTATTGAGCAAGGCAGTATGAGTGTCCAGGAGTAATGCGTGTATTTTGATTCTATGGCCAGATATGCTCCAGCCATGGTAGCTGAGATGGAGGACAAGGTTCATCGTTTTGTGGCTGGTCTAGGGCCATATTTGATAGATGCTTGTACGGCTACTGCACTATAGCCAGACATGGATATCTCCCGTATACAGGCATATGCACAGAATTTGAAAGATCGTAAGCGTCAGAGGAGGACAGATCGTGACTGTGACCGGGGCCATGGCAAGAGGGCTAGATCTTTCGATATGTTTGGTGAGTTCAGGGGATGACAGAGACAACAGCATTCCAGATATTCTTATCAGCCGGCAGGGAGTGCACCTCCATGGTTTTCAGGTCCGAGGTTGGACCGGTCTTCTTATTCCGGAGCGGACCAGAGTTCTAGAGCGTCAGGCTCTTAGTACCGACCAGAGTCAGGCCAGATGAGGCCCTCTTTACCACGGTGTACCCAGTGTGGCAAGTTATATGCAGGTCAGTATAGGCTGGGCTTAGATGGTTGCTATTCTTGTGGTTAGCTAGGCCACAAAATGAAAGAGTGCCCGATGGGGGTTAGCACAGGTATGGTTCAGCCTCCAGGGTCGGTGGCTGGATCTTTACACAGGTGCGCCGCCGAGGGCAAGTTTTTCAGACGCCAGTAAGGCGAGGTAGAGGAAGGAGTAGAGCATCCAGCTCGAGCGGTCCTCAATACCGCGTGTATGCATTGGCTGGTAGATAGGACCGCGAGACACCTCCTGATGTTATTACAAGTATATTATTCATTTCCTCCCATGATGTTTATGCACTGATTGATCCAGGTTCCACTTTATCATATGTTACACCCTTTGTTGCCGGTAAGTTTGGAATAGAGCCCGAGTTGATTAAACCTTTTGAGGTGTCTACGCCAGTTGGTGATCGGGTTATAGCTAGACGAGTATACCGGGACTGTGTTGTTATAGTTTGTGATTGCCACACCGTAGGAGATTTGATTGATTTTGATGTTATTATGGGCATGGACTAGTTGACTTCTTATTATGCTAATGTTGATTGTACAACAAAGATGGTTCGATTTTAGTTTCCAAGCGAGCCAGTCCTAGAGTGGAAGGGCAATGCTGCTTTGCCTAGGGGGTAGGTTTATTTCATACCTTAAGGCAGAGAAGATGATCAGGAAAGGGTATATTTTTTACCTAGTTCGAGTTCAAGATATGCAAGCAGAGTCGCCGACTCTTTGAGTACGTTTTGTGGTAAATGAGTTTCGAAGTGTTTCCGGATGACTCGGTATTATTCCCCCAGAGAGAGAGATTAATTTCACTATTGACCTATTGCCAGACACTCAGTCAATATCTATCCCTCTTTATAGGATGGCACCTGCGGAGTTGAAAGAATTGAAGGAGCAGTTGAAGGATTTGCTTGAGAAGGGCTTTATCAGGCCTAGTACATCGCCATGGGGAGCGCCGGTGTTATTTGTAAGAAAGAAGGATGGCTCCTTGCGAATGTGTATTAATTATAGGCAATTGGATAATGTGACTGTAAAGAACAAGTATCCGCTCCCAAGGATCGATGATTTATTCGATCAGTCGCAAGGGGCTAAGTATTTCTCGAAGATAGACTTGAGATCAGGATATCACCAGGTCAGGGTCAAGGAAGAGGACATTCTGAAGACGGCATTCTGGATTAGATATGGCCACTATGAGTTTTGTGTTATGTCATTCGGCCTAACTAATGCCCCAGCCGTATTCATGGATTTGATGAATCGTGTATTCAGGCCCTTTCTAGATTTGTTCTTGATTGTGTTCATAGATCATATTCGAAGGTTTATTTCTTTATCAGGTCGATCATGCAGAACATCTGCGGACAGTGCTTGGAATTCTTCGAGGAAAGAGTGGTATGCCAAGTTCTCTAAGTGTGAGTTCTGGTTGAACTCTGTGGCTTTTCTGAGTCACATTATTTCGAGAAAGGCATTAGAGTGGATGCCCAAAAGATTGAAGGCCGTGAAGAATTAGCCAAGGCCCACTTCGCAAACGAGAGATATATAGTTTCTTGGGCTTGCGGGTTATTATAGAAGGTTTGTAGAAGGATTTTCCTCTCTTTCAGCCCCATTGACTAAATTGACTCAGAAGTCAGCTTGGTTCCAATGGACAGATGCTTGTGAGCAGAGTTTTCAGACGTTGAAGGATAAGTTGACTTCAACACTAGTTTTGACTCTTCCAGAAGGAGCAGATGGCTATGTGGTATATTGTGACGCTTCAGGTGTTGGATTGGGATGTATCTTTGATGCAGCACGGTAAGGTTATCGCTTATGATTCTATATAGTTGAAGAAGCACGAGAAGAATTATCCAACCCATGATCTTGAGTTAGTGGCAGTGATTCATGCCTTGAAGATATGGAGGCACTACTTGTATGATGTCCATGTTGATATCTATACTGATCATAGGAGTCTCCAGTACATCTTTAAGCAGAAGGACTTGAACTTGCGTCAGAGGCGATGGTTAGAGTGGTTAAAAGATTATGATGTGGCTATTCTGTACCATCCCGGAAAAGCTAACGTAGTAGCTGATGCCCTTAGTCGTAAATCCATAGGTAGCTTGTCATATGTGCCGCCAGAGAAAAAAGAAATGGTTCGTG
Source organism: Lycium ferocissimum (assembly GCF_029784015.1). Classification (NCBI taxonomy): domain Eukaryota; kingdom Viridiplantae; phylum Streptophyta; class Magnoliopsida; order Solanales; family Solanaceae; genus Lycium; species Lycium ferocissimum. Next base: position 73,770,264 of record NC_081347.1, read on the forward strand.
AAGTTCATCAATTAGCTAGCCTCGGAGTTCAATTGATAGATTCAGGTGATGCAAGAGTTCTTTTGTTCAAGACACAGCGGTGTCATCCTTGGTAGTTGAGATAAATGAGTGTCAGTATGAGGATCCTGTTTTAGTTCATTACCGAGATACATCACCTCATAAAGAAAAGACCCCCTTTGTGATTACAGGTGATGGAGTACTCAGGTATCGAGACAGATTATGTGTCCCTAATATTGTAGGGCTCCGACAGCAGGTTATGGGAAAGACACATTACTCCCGCTATTCTATTCATCCAGGCTCAATAAAGATGTACCATGATCTCAAAGAAGTTTATTGGTGGGACGGTATGAAGAGAGATATAGCAGAATTTGTTGCCTAGTGTCCAAATTGTCAGCAGGTCAAAGTAGAGCACCAAAGGCCTGGAGGTCTATTGCAATCTATAGAAATTCTGACATGGAAGTGGGAGGTAATTAATACGGATTTCATTATAGGGTTTCCCCATATGCAGTGGAAGTGTGATTCGATATGGGTCATAGTTGACAGGCTTACAAAGTCAGCTCACTTTCTGCCTGCCAAAACTACTTATGCAGCCGAGGATTATGCAAAGCTTTATCTTAAGGAGATTGTACGACTTTATGGTGTTCCTACAACCATTATTTCAGATAGGGGAGCACAGTTCACAGCTAAATTCTGGAAGTCTTTTCAGCAGGGATTGGGGACTCAGGTGAGTCTTAGTACTGCATTTCATCCGCAGACAGATAGACAAGCAGAGCGTACTATACAGACACTTGAGGATATGCTTAGGGCTTGTGTACTTGACTTTCAAGGCAGTTGGGATGACCATTTGCCTCTTATCGAGTTTGCATACAACAACAGTTACCATTCTAATAATCAGAAAGCTCCTTATGAGGCCTTATATGGGCGGAGATGTAGATCGCCCATAGGATGGTTTAATGTCGGGGAGAATTAGTTAGTAGGCCCAGACTTAATTCAGCAAGCAGTTGATAAGGTGGAAGTGATTAGAGAGAGGTTGCTAACAACTCAGAGTCGACAGAAATCCTATGCGGATAATCGACGACGTAAGCGAGAGTTCGAGATAGGCGATTGGGTGTTCCTGAAAGTTTTGACTATAAAGGGAGTGATGAGATTTGGCAAGAGGGGTAAATTGAGCCCTCGATATATTGGGTCATATAAGATCACTCGTATAGTGGGCACAGTGGTATATGAGCTAGAGTTGCCTTATGAGTTAAAGTCGGTACATCCAGTATTTCATGTATCTATGCTTCGTAAATGTATCGGAGATCCTTCAAGAGTTGTCCTAGTAGATGATATCCAAGTGACTGAGCAGTTATCATACGAAGAGGTTCCAATGGCTATATTGGATAGACAGGTCTGTCGGTTGCGGACCAAGGATGTAACTTCGTTTAAAGTTTTATGGAGGAATAAGAATGTCGAGGAAGTGACTTGGGAAGCGGAAGAGGCAATGGAGACTGAGTACCCGCATTTGTTCCCAACAGTACCGGAGATTCAGTCTGAGGCATCATCGGCCCCAGGTATTCTCTCCTTTCGGTTATCGTGATTGGTCGTGTGAGGCCATGGTATTGTATGTTGCAATATGTGGCCCTGTGTGGCATTATTTTGGGTTGCTAGTACAGGACGGATTAGTATAAGTACAAGGAAAACTCTGCCAAAATTTTTATAACCCAGGATTATTCAAACATTCGAGGACGAATGTTCCTAAGGGGGGAAGAATGTTACACCCCTCGCTTTCGTAGTAGTCGAACCTATGGTTTTCTAGTCGGGTATGCCCTTGGAATAGAGACCCGAGCCTGAGTTTAGAGGTAGAAAGTGTCCTATCCTGTGTACAAGGGTACCAGCAGATATTCCTGGCAATTTATAGAGTTAGAAGTTGAACGAATCGAATCGACGTGATTTGAACTGAATTAGAAAAATATCCAGAACACCAGTCATCGTCGACGAGTCATTAACATGGTCGACGGACCATAGATGTGCGACATCGACAGGGTCCCATAGCCTTGCATCTTCAGGTAAGGTCGACGGAGCAAGTCGACGGACCGTCGACACGTCGACGGGCCGTCGACCCGTCGAACCGGATCGCTGTAGCTTTTTAGCTTTCAAGTATAAATATAGGAGCCACGATCTTATTTCTTATTTTCCTCCATTCCAAATCAGAAAAACCCTAATATATTTTCTCCCAATATTTTTCATCATATTAGTAAATATTTGACAAGACCCGGATCCCATAAACCCGAGCTTGTGAAGAAGAAGGTTGCTTCTAGGGTTTCTTCAAGGTTGTAAAGCTAGGGAAGTTGGACTTGAAGTGATTCTTGGGATTTTTGACCCCCTCAAGGTATGTAAATGATTTCTACCCTTGTATTTGAGTTTATTATTAAGAGTTTTAGTGATTTAAGTAAAGATAAGGTATTTGTGGGAGTGGTAAGTAGATGAAGGACAAGATAGTGACTTGGGGTTATTTTAAGAGATGCTTGGAAATGAATTTAAGTATATTTTGATATATATATATGTGTTGTCATCGTGTTGTGGGTGTTGTGGTTGATGTTGGATCGAATGAGAAGTTGAAGAGTTGTTAAGCTTATAAGGAAAATGTTGCCCATAAATTGTTTAGCTCTATCCGTGTTTAAAATAATTAGTAAGCGAGGTAAATAGTCTAATTGAGGCCTATGCTATCTTAATTGTAGACTTCATAATTCGAGAGGTAGAAGTTGGATGATTGAGTATACTTCGAGGTATGTTAAGGCTATCCTTTCTTTCCGTTGGCATGATCCTATGGTATGATCCAACAAGTGAGTAAGCGAGCTTTCATATTACTATATTCCGAGAAGCATAAGCACTACTTCAGTCTTTGATGTTCATGAACCCCGTTTATGAGTGATCGTTCTGTACATGGGTCAGTCTTATGTAGCTAGTTCTATGCATACAGTTTATTCATGCATTACACTCATTGTATATTTATGTACATTGACCCGTGACCAGAAGGCGTTATAGACGCGAATATTAGATATATGTAAAGTATGAAAAGAGATACAGGCGTTATATACGCATTACCCCTATGATGCTGATATGAGAATTAGGTGTCGTAAGTACTGCAGCAACGTATATGATGATGGCCGCAGAGAGGCCAATATGATATGAGAAAAGAGACAGACGTTATATACGCGCACATATATAGATGTATGACCTTCATTGATAGGCATGAGAATGCATATTATGCACCTACAGTGACGTTGTCAGTTACACAGATTGATGCAGATACATGCAGATACTAGTTCATACAAGTAAATGCAGATAGTCATTTCAGCTTATGAGTTCAGATCTTATCCATGATTCTTCTATATATATAAATATATGTTGTTCTTATGCCTTACATACTCAGTACATTATCTGTATTGACTCCCATTACTCGGGGTCGCGTTCATGCCCCCGGAGTACGAGTAGACGAACGGTGGTTCGGCCCGGTAGGACCTCTAGATCTAGTAGTGGTCAGTGCACTCCATTTGATCCGGGGCTGCAATCAGTTTTGGTATGCCACCCTTTTGAGATGTGTATGCATATGGGTATGACAGGGCCTTGTCCCGTCCTTTCTACAGCTTTCATTCTAGTAAAGTTTGTAGACAGTGTATGTATTAGTCAGATGATGTAGCCTTGTCGGCTTCCATTCTTTTGTGTACAGTATATGTAGCGGCCTAGCTGGCCTGCACTATTCTTCATGTATGTGTATATAAAGATTGTACAGAGTCATGATGTTTCCCTTTTATGAGATCAGTTCATTCCATTTATGGGCCCTTTTATGTTTAGTAAGTTTCATACACGTGTTTAGGGGAGTTTGGTCGCTAGAGGTCAGACACTCATCACGACTCATCGGTTTGGGTCGTGACACAAATGATGCAACGTTTTCCTTGCTCAAGTTGGTCCATCCATGTGGAGAGCGGTGACTTGCATCTAATTTCTAGCCAACGAGGCCAAATTGCCTTTTACTTTGAGTCACTTAATTCGTCTCTATACCCTAGGCTTTTTTGAGGTGGAACGAGGTAAGAGCTCTTTCATCACTATCCTAGATGAATATAATGACAGAGGTTGGATGGAAAGGTTTGTCACCATTCCCGTGGCCGAAATAATCAATGAAAGAGATATTCCCTTCCCGGAGGCATGAAACTTATCTCGTAAGTTTCAACTCTTTGCGAACTGATACTATTTTCCTATGACCACTTATAACTTAATGTTTCTTTCAGGTATATAGTGGATCCCAGAAACCCGCATGACTTATCCTGACTGTGTTCAAGAGATCGTAAACATCTCGAGCCATGATTCTCGTACCCAGAAAGAAACTTCTAGAAATCGATGGAAAGCATAGAATTACGGTAAACTTACTTTCCCTTGCTTATTTTCTTGAAATTTTACCATATTCCTTTTAACATCCGTTCGCTTCGTTAGGTCTGCCCAAAAGGACTGTTCGTCCATGGGTAATTATGATCGATCCTGTTCTCGATCCAGTGGCCTCTGCTCGCCGAATCATCCAAGCAACAAAGAAGACGAAGAAGAAATAACTTTCTGGTTCTTTAACTCAAAAGCCGGTAGTTGCTGCCACCGCAATAACCACAACACTTCCTCTCAAAAGAAAGAGGAGCTTCGGAGAAGAGGGTTCTTCCGGAGCAAATGATAGAACTGAAGCTGAAGTTGGAGCTTCAAATAAACAAACCCTCCTTATCTACGAAACTGTCATCGTTGAGCTAATGAAGAAATCAATGATGACGATTTTCTCATTAGGAGGTCAAGGTCTGAGGTTTCCCCTTAGACTTGGACTAGTAATTCTCTGTCAACTCCGGGTTTTTATGAGGAAAGCTTCGAGCAGCTCTTTGTCAAAATCGATGCCACTATTGGGGCCAACCCTTTTGCCGAAAGTCCCGAGTTTGCAGCCGAGTATTCCAGCTCTGCTCAAACTGGCATTCCTACGAGGCTATCCTCTCCTTCATCAGCTGCACGGCCTTCAAGAGACCATGCCTCCTCCTAGGCTCGATTAGTCAACATTTATCTGGCTTCAAGTGTAGATCCGAGTCGGGCAAGGACTGTCACCATAACAGTTCCTGTGGATAAAAACTTCCTCTTGAGGTCTGTTGGTGTTGCAAATTATCTGAAATCACTGACCTCGGAATTAGATAAATAGAAGATGAGGGGAGTCTCTTGGAAGTGCCTTTTTAATGAAGGCATCCACGCCATTGCCCGGGTAAATGTTTTCTTCCTTTTACAGTACTTCGCGAAATTTCTTTTGCTTGACCTTTTATCTAAATCTTATTTTTGATTTGTTCATGTTGGGGTCCTCACAGATTGTTACATCTAAGAGATGTCGGATTTGTTGCATTGTGAGTAGACTAATGCGAGCTTAAGGTGAATGTGAAGTCCTTACGAGGTTAAGAAAAGTATTAGATAACTTAAAAAGTGTGTACCATAGGATTTCGAAGTCATATGAATATGTGAAACTAAGTTCGTTGAAGGAAGTGAGATGTAAGTCATGTTTGGAAAGGTTTTTGCTATAATTGAGCTAATATTTATTTAGCAATTTCATGAGAGGGGCTACTATAGGGCCTATTGTATGGCTAATGATGTTTTATATAAGTGTTAATAAGGTTCCATAAGTATTGGAGGACAAACGAATCAACGAGAGCGAGTTTGGAAAATATGGGTTATACGACCACTTATACAGTCCGTATAACATTCCAGAGAAGGCCAAATCTTTGGTGGGGTTAAACGGTCACTTATACGGACCATATAAAGTTATACGAACCGTATAAAGTTATACGGACCGTATAAGTGTCCGTATAACCAAGTCAGTTCACTTTTTCAGATTTTTTCCCTTTCTATATATATATGACCCAAGCTCATATTTTTCATTTCCCACTTCTCCCAAACCCTTAAAAGCTCTAGAACCTTCTTTCAAGCATATTCCACTCAAACCCAAGAGAAATCAAAGATCAAATAGCAAGAATCAAGATATCCATGTGTTGGAAGACTTGCTAGGGTTAGTAGACTTCAAGAATTCCTTGGGTATTGAAGCCAGGGCTTTCATACAAATTGATAACTTGCTCCAAAGATCATTTTTATGACGTAAAAGGTTAGTCTTCATGCTTATTTCATGTTATTAAGAATGCTTAGTTGTTGAATAACTTGGGTGAAAGGAGAAAGTAGAAGATGAGGTCTAAATGTAGATTTCATGATGTTTGTGAATAGTAAACTAACTTGAGTCATGATTCTTAGTATGCTATGGATATAATCTTGCTATGAAGGGTATTAATAATGACAAGGAAGGGTTGTATAAAATTGTGCAAAGGGTGGATGTGAAGTTGTTGATGTAAGTTGAATATGAGAATGAACTTTGAGACTTAATTGAATAGGATTGCTTGAGTGTGATATTGTGGATGTTATTATGGTTGTTTGGGGGTTGTTTTGCGATATGGCGGACGTCGATGAAATAGGGGAAATGCTGCCCAATTTTTGTTAGTTCATGAGTTGCTCTAGTTTGAATTCAAGCGTGTCTTTAAGACTTAATCATTGTGTGAATCCTTTTAAATGTTGATTTCTCAAGCTTGGGCAGTGAACGTTAAGTAGTTAAAGAAGACAAAGAGGTATGTAAGGCTAACCCTTCTTTCTTAAGGCGTGATCCTATCATCGTATACCTTTATGTGAATTCCATAATGTCTTCCAAGATGACTTCATTCCTAGAATCACTAAAGCTCATGATTCTCGACATCCTCATGATACCGTTGATCTCATCCTATAATAGGTGATCCTCTAAGGAAGGATATAATGAAAGTAATGATGATGATGATCTTTGAAGATACGTATGTATTCCTCTGTGTGTGTGTGTGTCTATATATATATATCAAAGTATGATTATTAAGAACACCGAGCTTATATGGCCGGGTATGATATCTATCGCGCGCACACCACTGCAGTTGGGTACAGATAACACTGAGCCTTGGTAGGGCCAGGTATGTATAATACCGAACCTTGTTATGGTCGGGTACGTAAGACACTGAAGCTCTATGGTCAGGTATGATACTACTATATATATAAGTGTATTTGATGGAATGTTCCCAGAAAAAGGGTAAGCGAATATGATGAACGTCTCTAGAGGTATAAATGGCTCTATCACCCCATGACTTTTTTTTATGCTATCGTTCCTGCTCTATTATGTTATTTGTCACACCCCGATCTTACTAGGGTGTGATGGGCACCCGACCCCATATTCGGAGCGAGCGAACCCGCGGACTCTTATTACTCACATATTCTCTTTGGATTCTTAAATCAAATGAAAGTAAAATACATAGTAAAATTTTTAAAATCTTTTTGTCGTTTCTCAAATTAAACACGATCACGTAAGCATAAGGACTCTATAACATAATGTATAATAAAAACGTATCGGCTAGCGGGGCCGTTTTCAAAACCGACACTCTAGACCCACGACTCCGTCCGCAAAGTCTCTAACCCGAACGAACTGCACAAAGCACACATACTCGACTCGACGGGGCTCCGAACAAATGGAGTCTACTAACCTGAACGTCTTACTGTAATGGCTTCTACTCGTCCGGTGTACACGTGCGGCATGAAGCCAGCCGCCCACAAAAAGGGGCGTCGGTATGAGCAATGTACCGAGTATGTAAGGCATGAACAAATAACGTAGTAAGGAGTATACATATGAATAATATCCATATAAAAGCATAGAACATATCATAAAGAAGAAGAGTAACTTTGCATACATGTGAATGCCGCCTAGAGCGAGATGCCATGCATGCTTATTCTTTCCTTTGAAAACATTTCTTTTCCGTATACATGTGAAAATAGAACATGTCATAGCGCCGAGCGACGTCGGCTCGCCCATATGTCCCGCATCCGGGGCATCCCGCGTCCGGGATGGAGTTTACCTTGACCGACCCCGTGGCAATGCGTCCTATAGCGCAACATGTCTCCCTTTCCCCATATCCCCTATATACATATACATATGTCATATACATATATCATATAAGCATGCGGGGAGAGCCCAAAGAAAGCCATGTCTCTATCGGAGTGACGTAAATTCGGTAACCTCCGATGATGTTATGGAATAGCCATGGGCGTCGTGCCTCACCTTGAAGGGACAATTAATATAAGGCGAGACTAGCAATGGTAACATCATGAGAAAACATGGAATAGGATCGTAAGGCATCGTTTCATATACTAGAGATCTTTAAAATAGTCATTATCCATAAGTAGAGTTGAGAAATCAAGAAATAACTTAACATTCTCATCTTGTCATATCCATGGTAGGAACGTATCCTCGACATATTCGTCATAGACGTTTTCTCATATTTGTCATCATCGTTGTCATTATAAAATCATATTCGTCGTTTTAGTCATAAAAACTCTCAACCTCTTAAAACTTGGTTTTGAAAAGTATGGACATTTGAAAAAAAACAACTATGAACTTATTAGGAAAAGACTTATACCTTGGAGTCATAGGCTTCTAATTTTTTTTTGCAAGCAAGGCGGATATAAAAACATTTAAGACATTATAACGTGGGGTCATGCCTTTTGAAGAAAAAGAGGAGGCCTCACATACATGCATAGCGCCTTGCTAGATACGCTTGTCCGGACTTGTTAGTCTACATTCAAGAAAATTGATGCAACCATTAGATTCATTACTTAGCACACTTGTCTTGATTTTTCAAATAAATTCACTTATGATACGGGGAAATTTGTGTATCTCATTAAATACACCATCCCAGAGATCTTACTCGGCCCAAATCATCAACAACAAACCCGAGAATGGAACTCGTGGCCAAACCAATAACAATGCTAGCAATTATTCTAGCAACACTTCAATATTCAATTCAATTCAATTCACAAAATATTCAAGCAACCCAATTAATACATACTTCCACGAAATCTCACAACACCACCAAAGTCAACAACGCATTACTTCCTTCCAAATTTATGAGTTATATCGACAATCCATAACAACAACCATGCATTAACAACATTACTCATGCAATGTAAGAATTCAAGCTAATGCCGCATCGACTTCTTCAACATTCGATAATGGTTTATAACTTCACTTTAAGCCATCAAACCTTCATTTATCATTATGAAATTCACAATTCAACAACTAAAATATTAAATAGAGTCAATTCACTACAACTTGCCAAACCACCTATCATTCGGCCACAACAACCACATACATATTCTCATGAGTTTTTCCTCCGTTTCTATACATTACATTACAACGACAACAACAACCAACATGCTACATAAAATTAATCCATTCTTTTCTACACAACACAATCATGCAAGGTCCAATACTACACACACACGATTTACTGCAACATCTATACCTTCATGATTTTCACCCGTTTACATACTACACTACCCACAATCATCAACACTATACATATACGGCCACACACCAACACACATATTTTCATATATTTCATCCATTTCTTCACTCTACAACATATAACAACCATCCACAACATACAAAGAAGATGAAACCTTACCTTTTTCCTTAGTTCTTGACTTCGCTAGAGTTGTGCCTTGCAAGAATGAATGGTTTTCTTGTTCCAACTTAACCACTCTATATGTTAATTAGGGCCTTGACTTGCTTGGAATACTAAAAGCAATAATTTTTTCTTGATCAACTTCATGAAGTCAATTCTCCATAGCCATGGCCGAGTGGCCCCTAATTTTTTTGCTTGGAGTTTTTTCTTGAATTTTTTCATGACAATTATGTCTTGCTTGGTAGGCTCTCTCTCTTATATATATAGTTCTTATAGGCATGTGAGGGGCACATGCCCTCTTCTCCATTCTTCTTGAATTTTCCAAAATAATTAAAGAAGACTAAGATCAAGACAAGTGTGCTTAGTAATGAATCTAATGGTTGCATCAATTTTCTTGAATGTAGACTAACAAGTATGGACAAGCGTATCTAGTAAGGCGCGGCACGGGTATGTGAGGCTCGTCTCTTTTTCTTCAAAAGGCATGACCCCCACGTTATAATGTCTTAAATGTTTTTATATCTTCCTTGCTTGCAAAAAATTAGAAGCCTATGACTCCAAGGTATAAGTCTTTTCCTAATAAGTTCATTGTTTTTTTTCAAATGTCCATACTTTTCAAAAACCAAGTTTTAAGAGGTTGAGAGTTTTATGACTAAAACGACGAATATGATTTTATAATGACAACGATGATGACAAATATGAGAAAACGTCTATGACGAATATGTCGGATACGTTCCTACCATGGATATGACGAT